>NW_027116987.1:0-63637 GCF_024137725.1 Prorops nasuta | reverse complement strand
CCTACCTCGCAAAGCGTCGGAAAAAAAAAAAAAAAAAAAAAAAAAAAGGGTAACACACTTGGGGCCAGGGTGTACTAATTAAGGGGCTAGGGTAACTCACTTCGGGTCAAGGAGTACTTATAAGAAACTAGGGTAACTCACTTGGGGTCTGGGAGTCCATATAAAGCGGCTAGGATAACTCACTTGCGGTCAGAGAGTACATATATAGGGGATAGGATAACTCACTTGGGGTCGGGGAGTACTTATAAAGGGGCTAAGGTAACACACTTGGGTTCAGGGAGTACTTATAAAGGTGCTAGGGTGACTCATTTGGGGTCAGGGAGTACCTCTATGGGACTTGGGTAACTCACTTGGGGTATGGAAGTACATAGAAAGCAGCTAGGGTAACTCAATTGTGGCCAGGGAGTACTAATATGAAACTAGGGTAACACACTTGGGGTCAGGGAGTACTTATATGAGACTAGGGTAACACACTTGGGGTCAGGGAGTACTGTTAAAGTGGTTTGAATAACTCACTTACGGTCAGAGAGTACATATGAAAGGGATAGGATAACTCACTTGGCGTCAGGGAGTACATATAAAAGGCTAGGATAACTCACTTGGGGTCAGGGAGTACATTTATGGGACTAAGGTAACTCTCTTGGGGTCAGGGAGTACTTATAAGGGACTAGGGTAAATCACTTGGGGTCTGGGAGTACATATAAAGCGGCTAGGATAACTCACTTGAGGTCAGGGAGTACATATAAAGGGGCTAGGATAACTCACTTGCGGTCAGAGAGTACATATAAAGGGGATAGGGTGACTCACTTGCGGTCAGAGAGTACATATAAAGAGGCTAGGATAACTCACTTGGAGTCAGGGAGTACTTATAAAGGGGCTATGGTAACTCACTTGGGGTCAGGGAGTACTTATTTGGGACTAGGGTACTCACTTAGGGACAGGGAGTACTTATATGGGACTAGGGTAACTCACTTGCGGTCAGAGAGTACATTTAAAGGGGTTTGTATAACTCACTTGGGGTCAGGGAGTACATTTATGTGACTAAGGTAACTCATTTGGGTTCAGGAAATACATATATGAGACGAGGGTAACACACTTGGGGTCAGGGAGTACTTATAAAGGGGCTAGGATAAATCACTTGCGGTCAGAGTGTACATATAAAGGGGCTAGGATAACTCACTTGGGGTCAGGGAGTACATTTATGGGACTAAGGTAACATATTTGGGGGTCAGGGAGTACTGATGAAGGGGCTAGGGTAACTAACTTTGGGTCAAGGAGTACTTTATATTGGACTCGGGTAACTCACTTGGGGTCAGGGAGTACTACTATGGGACTAGGGTCACTCACTTGCGGTCAGAGAGTACATATAAAGGGGCTAGGATAACTCACTTGAGGTCAGGGAGTACTTATAAAGGGGCTATGGTAACTCATTTGGGGGCAGGGAGTACTACTATGGTACTAGGGAACTTACTTGCGGTCAGAGAGTACATATAAAGGGGCTACGATAACTCACTTGGGGTCAGGGAGTACTTGTATAGGACTAGGGTAACTCACTTGGGGTCAGGGAGTACTTATATGGGACTAGGGTAACTCACTTGCGGCCAGAGAGTACATATAAAAAGTATAGGATAACTCACTAGGGGTCAGGGAGTACATTTATGTGACTAAGGTAACCACTTGGGTTCAGGGAGTACTTATAAAGGGGCTAGGATAACTCACTTGCGGTCAGAATATACATATAAAGGGGCTAGGATAACTCACTTGGGGTCAGGGAGTACATTTATGGGAATAAGGTAACACATTTGGGGGTCAGGGAGTACTTATAAAGGGGCTAGGGTAACTCACTTGCGGTCAGAGAGTACATATAAAGGGGATAGGATAACTCACTTGGGGTCGGGGAGTACTTATAAAGGGGCTAAGGTAACACACTTGGGGTCATGGAGTACATATAAAGGGGCTAGGATAACTCACTTGGGGCCAGGGTGTACTAATAATGGGGCTATGGTATCTCTCTTTGGGTCAGGGAGTACTTATATGGGACTAGCGTTACTCACTTGCTATCAGAGAGTACATATAAAGGGGCTAGGATAACTCACTTGGGGTCAGAGAGTACATATATAGGGGCAAGGGTAACTCACTTGCGGTCAGAGAGTACTTATGTAGGAGCTAGGGTAACTCACTTGGGGTCAGGGAGTACTTCTATGGGACTAGGGTAATTCACTTGGGGTATGGGAGTACATATAAAGCAGCTAGTGTAACTCACTTGGAGTCTGGGTGTACATATAAAGGGGCTAGGATAACTCACTTGGGGCCAGGGTGTACTAATAATGGGCCTATGGTATCTCACTTTGGGTCAGGGAGTACTTATATGGGACTAGCGTTACTCACTTGCTATCAGAGAGTACATATAAAGGGGCTAGGATAACTCACTTGGGGTCAGAGAGTACATATATAGGGGCAAGGGTAACTCACTTGCGGTCAGAGAGTACTTATAAAGGGGCTATAGTAACTCACTTGGGGTCAGGAAGTACTTATTTGGGACTAGAGTACTCACTTAGGGACAGGGAGTTCTTATATGGGACTAGGATAACTCACTTGGTGTCAGGGAGTACATATAAAGGGGCTAGGATAATTTACTTGGGGTCAGGGAGTACATAGATTGGGCTAGGATAACTCACTTGCGGTCAGAGGGTACATATAAAGGGGCTCGGTTAACTCACTTGCGGTTAGAGAGTACATAAAAAGGCGATAGGATAACTTACTTGGGGTCAGGGAGTACATATATGGGACTAGGGTAACTCTCTTGGGGTCAGGGAGTATTTATAAGGGACTAGGGTAACTCACTTGGGGTATGGGAGTACATATATAGCGGCTAGGATAACTCACTTGGGGTCAGGGAGTACTTAAAAAGGGGCTATGGTAACTCACTTGGGGCCAGGGAGTACTAATATGACACTAGGGTAACACACTTGGCGTCAGGGAGTACTTATATGGGACTAGGGTAACTCAATTGCGGTCAGGGATTACTTATAAAGGGGCTAGGGCAACTCTCTTTGGGTCAAGGAATATTTATATTGGACTAGGCTACCTCACTTGGTGTCTGGGAGTACTTATATGGCACCAGGGTAGCTCACTTGCGGTCAGAGAGTACATATAAAGGGGCTAGGATAACTCACTTGCTGTCACAGAGTACATATGAAGGGGCTAGGGTGACTCACTTGCGGTCAGAGAGTACATATAAAAGGGCTAGGATAACTCACTTGGGGTCAGGGAGTACTTATATAGGGGCTAGGTTAACTCAATTGGGGTCAGGGAGTATTTCGATGGGACTAGGATAACTCACTTGGGGTCAGGGAGTACACTTATGTGACTAAGGTAACACACTTGGTGTCAGGGAGAATTTATAAAGGTGCTACGGTGACTCATTTGGGGTCAGGGAGTACCTCTATGGGACTAGGGTAACTCACTTGTGTTCAGGGAATACATAAATGAATCTAGGGTAACACACTTGGGGTCAGGGAGTACATATAAAGCGGCTAGGATAACTCACTTGGGGTCAGGGAGTACTTATAAAGGGGCTGTGGTAACTCACTTCGGGCCAGGGAGTACTAATATGACACTAGGGTAACACACTTGGCGTCAGGGAGTACTTATAAAGGGGCTAGGATAACTCACTTTCCGTCAGAGAGTACATATAAAGGGGCTAGGATAACTCACTTGAGGTCAGGGAGTACATATAAATGGGCTATAGTAACTCACTTGGGGTCAGGAAGTACTTATTTGGGACTAGGGTACTCACTTAGGGACAGGGAGTTCTTATATGGGACTAGGGTAACTCACTTGCGGTCAGAGAGTACATATAAAGGGGATAGGGTGACTCACTTGCGGTCAGAGAGTACATATAAAGAGGCTAGGATAACTCACTTAGAGTCAGGGAGTACTTATAAAGGGGCTATGGTAACTCACTTGGGGTCAGGGAGTACTTATTTGGGACTAGGGTACTCACTTAGGGACAGGGAGTTCTTATATGGGACTAGGGTAACTCACTTGCGGTCAGAGAGTACATTTAAAGGGGTTTGTATAACTCACTTGGGGTCAGGGAGTACATTTATGTGACTAAGGTAACTCACTTGGGTTCAGGAAATACATATATGAGACGAGGGTAACACACTTGGGGTCAGGGAGTACTTATAAAGGGGCTAGGATAAATCACTTGCGGTCAGAGTGTACATATAAAGGGGCTAGGATAACTCACTTGGGGTCAGGGAGTACATTTATGGGACTAAGGTAACATATTTGGGGGTCAGGGAGTACTTATGAAGGGGCTAGGGTAAATAACTTTGGGTCAAGCAGTACTTTATATTGGACTCGGGTAACTCACTTGGGGTCAGGGAGTACTACTATGGGACTAGGGTCACTCACTTGCGGTCAGAGAGTACATATAAAGGGGCTAGGATAACTCACTTGAGGTCAGGGAGTACTTATAAAGGGGCTATGGTAACTCATTTGGGGGCAGGGAGTACTACTATGGTACTAGGGAACTTACTTGCGGTCAGAGAGTACATATAAAGGGGCTAGGATAACTCACTTGGGGTCAGGGAGTACTTGTATAGGACTAGGGTAACTCACTTGGGGTCAGGGAGTACTTATATGGGACTAGGGTAACTCACTTGCGGCCAGAGAGTACATATAAAAAGTATAGGATAACTCACTAGGGGTCAGGGAGTACATTTATGTGACTAAGGTAACCACTTGGGTTCAGGGAGTACTTATAAAGGGGCTAGGATAACTCACTTGCGGTCAGAATATACATATAAAGGGGCTAGGATAACTCACTTGGGGTCAGGGAGTACATTTATGGGAATAAGGTAACACATTTGGGGGTCAGGGAGTACTTATAAAGGGGCTAGGGTAACTCACTTGCGGTCAGAGAGTACATATAAAGGGGATAGGATAACTCACTTGGGGTCGGGGAGTACTTATAAAGGGGCTAAGGTAACACACTTGGGGTCATGGAGTACATATAAAGGGGCTAGGATAACTCACTTGGGGCCAGGGTGTACTAATAATGGGGCTATGGTATCTCTCTTTGGGTCAGGGAGTACTTATAAAGGGGCTATGGTAACTCACTTGGGGTCAGGGAGTACATTTATGGGACTAAGGTAACACATTTGGGGGTCAGGGAGTACTTATAAAGGGGCTAGGGTAACTCACTTGCGGTCAGAGAGTACATATAAAGTTGATAGGATAACTCACTTGGGGTCGGGGAGTACTTATAAAGGGGCTAAGGTAACACACTTGGGTTCAGGGAGTACTTATATGAGACTAGGGTAACACACTTGGGGTCAGGGAGTACTTATAAAGGTGCTAGGGTGACTCATTTGGGGTCAGGGAGTACCTCTATGGGACTAGGGTAATTCACTTGGGGTATGGGAGTACATATAAAGCAGCTAGTGTAACTCACTTGGAGTCTGGGTGTACATATAAAGGGGCTAGGATAACTCACTTGGGGCCAGGGTGTACTAATAATGGGCCTATGGTATCTCACTTTGGGTCAGGGAGTACTTATATGGGACTAGCGTTACTCACTTGCTATCAGAGAGTACATATAAAGGGGCTAGGATAACTCACTTGGAGTCAGAGAGTACATATATAGGGGCAAGGGTAACTCACTTGCGGTCAGAGAGTACTTATGTAGGAGCTAGGGTAACTCACTTGGGGTCAGGGAGTACTTCTATGGGACTAGGGTAATTCACTTGGGGTATGGGAGTACATATAAAGCAGCTAGTGTAACTCACTTGGAGTCTGGGTGTACATATAAAGGGGCTAGGATAACTCACTTGGGGCCAGGGTGTACTAATAATGGGCCTATGGTATCTCACTTTGGGTCAGGGAGTACTTATATGGGACTAGCGTTACTCACTTGCTATCAGAGAGTACATATAAAGGGGCTAGGATAACTCACTTGGGGTCAGAGAGTACATATATAGGGGCAAGGGTAACTCACTTGCGGTCAGAGAGTACTTATAAAGGGGCTATAGTAACTCACTTGGGGTCAGGAAGTACTTATTTGGGACTAGAGTACTCACTTAGGGACAGGGAGTTCTTATATGGGACTAGGATAACTCACTTGGTGTCAGGGAGTACATATAAAGGGGCTAGGATAATTCACTTGGGGTCAGGGAGTACATAGATTGGGCTAGGACAACTCACTTGCGGTCAGAGGGTACATATAAAGGGGCTCGGTTAACTCACTTGCGGTTAGAGAGTACATAAAAAGGCGATAGGATAACTTACTTGGGGTCAGGGAGTACATATATGGGACTAGGGTAACTCTCTTGGGGTCAGGGAGTATTTATAAGGGACTAGGGTAACTCACTTGGGGTATGGGAGTACATATATAGCGGCTAGGATAACTCACTTGGGGTCAGGGAGTACTTAAAAAGGGGCTATGGTAACTCACTTGGGGCCAGGGAGTACTAATATGACACTAGGGTAACACACTTGGCGTCAGGGAGTACTTATAAAGGGGCTAGGATAACTCACTTGCGGTCAGAGAGTACATATAAAGGGGCTACGATAACTCACTTGAGGTCAGGGAGTACATATAAAGGGGCTAGGATAACTCACTTGCGGTCAGAGAGTACATATAAAGGGGATAGGGTGACTCACTTGCGGTCAGAGAGTACATATAAAAGGGCTAGGATAACTCACTTGGGGTCAGGGAGTACTTATAAAGGGGCTATGGTAACTCACTTGGTGTCTGTGAGTACTTATATGGGACCAGGGTAACTCACTTGGGGCCAGGGTGTACTTATTAAAGGGCTAGGGTAACTCTCTTGGGGTCAGGGAGTACTTATAAGGGACTAGGGTAACTCACTTGGGGTCTGGGAGTACATATAAACCGGCTAGGATAACTCACTTGGGGTCAGGGAGTACTACTATGGGACTAGGGTAACTCACTTGCGGTCTGAGAGTAGTTATAAAGGGGCTAGGATAACTCACTTGGGGTCAGGGAGTACTTATAAAGGTGATATGGTAACTCACTTGGGGTCAGGGAGTACATTTAAGGGGCTATGGTACCTCACTTTGGGTCAGGGAGTACTTATATGGGACTAGGGTAACTCAATTGCGGTCAGGGATTACTTATAAAGGGGCTAGGGTAACTCTCTTTGGGTCAAGGAATATTTATATTGGACTAGGCTACCTCACTTGGTGTCTGGGAGTACTTATATGGCACCAGGGTAGCTCACTTGCGGTCAGAGAGTACATATAAAGGGGCTAGGATAACTCACTTGCGGTCAGAGAGTACATATGAAGGGGCTAGGGTGACTCACTTGCGGTCAGAGAGTACATATAAAAGGGCTAGGATAACTCACTTGGGGTCAGGGAGTACTTATATAGGGGCTAGGTTAACTCAATTGGGGTCAGGGAGTATTTCGATGGGACTAGGATAACTCACTTGGGGTCAGGGAGTACACTTATGTGACTAAGGTAACACACTTGGTGTCAGGGAGAATTTATAAAGGTGCTACGGTGACTCATTTGGGGTCAGGGAGTACCTCTATGGGACTAGGGTAACTCACTTGTGTTCAGGGAATACATAAATGAATCTAGGGTAACACACTTGGGGTCAGGGAGTACATATAAAGCGGCTAGGATAACTCACTTGGGGTCAGGGAGTACTTATAAAAGGGCTGTGGTAACTCACTTCGGGCCAGGGAGTACTAATATGACACTAGGGTAACACACTTGGCGTCAGGGAGTACTTATAAAGGGGCTAGGATAACTCACTTTCGGTCAGAGAGTACATATAAAGGGGCTAGGATAACTCACTTGAGGTCAGGGAGTACATATAAATGGGCTATAGTAACTCACTTGGGGTCAGGAAGTACTTATTTGGGACTAGGGTACTCACTTAGGGACAGGGAGTTCTTTTATGGGACTAGGGTAACTCACTTGCGGTCAGAGAGTACATATAAAGGGGCTAGGATAACTCACTTGGGGTCAGGGAGTACATATAATGGGGTTAGGATAACTCACTTGGGGTCAGGGAGTACTTCGATGGGACTAGGATAACTCACTTGGGGTCAGGGAGTACATATAAAGCGGCTAGGATAACTCACTTGCGGTCAGAGAGTACATATAAAGGGGCTAGGGTAACTCACTTGCGGTCAGAGAGTACATATAAAGGGGCTAGGATAACTAACTTGGAGTCAGGGAGTACTTCGATGGGACTAGGACAACTCACTTGGGCTCAGGGAGAACTTATAAAGGTGCTACGGTGACTCATTTTGGGTCAGGGAGAACCTCTATGGGACTAGGGTAACTCACTTGTATTCAGGGAATACATATATGAAACTAGGGTAACACACTTGGGGTCAGGGAGTACTTATAAAGGGGCTAGGATAACACACTTGCGGTCAGAGAGTACATATAAAGGGTCTAGGATAACTCACTTGGGGTCAGGGAGTACATATAAAGGGGCTAGGATAACTCACTTGGTGTCAGGGAGTACATATATGGGACTAGGGTAACTCTCTTGGGGTCAGGGAGTACTTATAAGGGACTAGGGTAACTCACTTGGGGTCTGGGAGTACATATAAAGCGGCTAGGATAACTCACTTGGGGTCAGGGAGTACTTATAAAGGGGCTATGGTAACTCACTTGAGGTCAGGGAGTACATATAAAGGGGCTATAGTAACTCACTTGGGGTCAGGAAGTACTTATTTGGGACTAGGGTACTCACTTAGGGACAGGGAGTTCTTATATGGGACTAGGGTAACTCACTTGTGTTCAGGGAATACATAAATGAAACTAGGGTAACACACTTGGGGTCAGGGAGTACTTATAAAGGGGCTAGGATAACTCACTTGCGGTCAGAGAGTACATATCCCACAAAAAACTGACTTCGCCTGTATAAAAAGGCGGCAAGTACATAAACCATTTAGCATAAATAATATAGTAAAATTATCCAATTAAAAAAAGTAGTGAAATCCAAATATTAGGCAAGTTTATTTTTTCACCTTAGCAAAAGTTAAATTTTTGAAAAAAAAGGAACAACAAAGTTACTTGCCGGGCCCGTAATGTCCATGCACAGTGAGAAATAGAATCGCTGTGTTTCGGCTAACTTCACTCTGTATTTTAACATGACATTTGCTATACTACGCTATAGCTGAATCTCACACACGATTCAATTTCCCACTGTGCGTGGACATTACGGGCCCGGCAAGTAACTTTGTTGTTCCTTTTTTTTCAAAAATTTAACTTTTGCTAAGGTGAAAAAATAAACTTGCCTAATATTTGGATTTCACTACTTTTTTTAATTGGATAATTTTACTATATTATTTATGCTAAATGGTTTATGTACTTGCCGCCTTTTTATACAGGCGAAGTCTGTTTTTTGTGGGATTTCATAACGTTTTGTAAGAGTATAATATTTAAAAAATTAAATAATTCTTTTAATTTTTCTACAGAATTTAAAGAAAATTTCCATACTTCTCGTTTTTTGAAACAGCAGAGCTTAACTAATAAAATAATATATATTAATATTGAAAAAATATCACAGTCAACGCATTGAGTTTATTGATATTTGTAATGCATTCTGCATAAATGAACTTCATAATTAATGCCCCGTCTACTTGTTTAATGTTTTCAGTTTCACTATAATAAAAGTTTGATTAAATTTTTCATAATCAATAAACATACTTTCAACATATAAAAATAATGAAGTAAAATGTATGTTTTAATTAATTTACATTTTCTGTTTATCAACATTTGACTTTTACCACCATCTGACCTTGCCAGACTTCACTAGTTTCATCAACTACTTGAGTTGATACTGGGGCAAGACTAGACAAGCAATTCGCAAAGCTTTGAATAAGCTACAATCAAGCATATATTCAAAGCTGACTATGTCGTTTTGCATACCACGTTTCTTTTTAGCACCACTTACTATCACATTTATGCTGCTAATTCTTGACAAAGGTGATATAGGAGATATATTAGCGAGTCGTCCTTATAACATTTCCTGTGCCAGAGTCCTCAAATGTTCGTTTCGCTAATTTCTATACACTGTTGAAACTGGTCGGATTTCTGGTGCTGCAAAATGGAGTGGAAACCATTAATTTTTGGACTGAGTTTCAATTGAGAATAAACGTGCATTTTTTCATCCATACCAATGACTAGTATACTGCCTTTGGCCTAGAATACTAGCATAGGTAACAGAGGAAAACAATCAACAGTTATTAACTCAATTTTACAGAATTTCATCCAATGAATCTCATCCTTAAATTATGGCTGAGCAATGGATGACGATTATCGGAATATTGGCTTATTCTTACTTTGCCAATCTTTCAATGCTTTCATCCTTGCCTGTTTCAAATACCAGAATGCAGGAATGAAAAGCCCAATGATTGATTCAACTCCAATAATCAGTATGTGAGCGAATCTTCTTCCTTGGTTTTCTAATTCAATTGTACCAAATATATTTAAGTCAAAGCACAAGTATTACTATTTGCTATAATACACTTGCACAGTGACTGTAAAATGCTAGATGATAACATCTGAGTAAACCTAAAATCAAATTCATCATTTAAATATCTCAAATCTTCAAAGAAAATAATATTTTAAAGAAACATGAATCATTCCATTTGTTAATCAACATTTTACTTTTTACCAACATCTGACTTTGTGAAACTTCAGTAACTCCATCAGCTGCTTGAGGTGATACAGGGGCATGACTGGACAAGCAATTCGCAAAGCTTTGAATAAGCTAGAATTAAGCATATATTCAAAGCTGGCATTGTCGTTTTGCATACCACGTTTCTTTTTGGTACCAATCATTGTTACATTTATGCTGGTAACTCTTGAAATAGGTGGCATGGGAGATACATTGGCGAGTCGTCCTTATAACATTTCCTGTGCCAGAGTCCTCAAATGTTCGTTTCGCTAATTTCTATACACTGTTGAAACTGGTCGGACTTCTGGTGCTGCAAAATGGAGTAGAAACCATTAATTTTTGGACTGACTTTCAATTGAGAGTAACCGTGCATTTTTTCATCCATACCAACGACTAGTATACTGCCTTTGGCCTAGAATACTAGCATAGGTAACAGAGGAAAACTATCAACAGTTATTAACTCAATATTACAGAATTTCATCCAATGAATCTCATCCTTAAATTATGGCTGAGCAATGGATGACGATTATCTGAATATTGGCTTATTCTTACTTTGCCAATCTTTCATTGCTTTCATCCTTGCCTGTTTCAAATACCAGAATGCAGGAATGAAAAGCCCAATGTTTGATTCAACTCCAATAGTCAGTATGTGAGCGAACCTTCTTCCTTGGTTTTCTAATTCAATTGTACCAAATGTATTTAAGTCAAAGCACAAGTATTACTATTTGCTATAATAAACTTGCACAGTGACTGTAAAATACTAAATGATAACACTATGCGTAAGCCTGAAATCAAATTCATCATTTAACAATCTTAATCTTCAAAGAAAATAAATATTTGAAGGAACATGAAACATCTCAGTTACTTACCAGTATTTGATTTTGCCCCATCTCCATTTTCTTTATTGCTTGTTGACCTAACTTCTGTAATATTTGGTTGTCTTCGCATCTTTTGTAAACATCTACTATCGTATAATTTGTTCAAATCCAAATACTGGTCAACTTGTATTTTACCTAAATAAAGATTTTTTGGAATGTTTCATATCTTTCAAATTAGCATTGCCATAATTTAATCTGAAATATTTGTTTATATATATATGATATAACCTATCGGATAATTACAATCAATATCAGTTTAAAGAAAACAAAAAGCAAAACATGCATTTGATTAATGATTTCAATACCTGAAAGTTTAGCATATGATTATTAAGTACCTTAACAATTTCTTTCAATTAATATCCTCCTGATAATGACCGATGCACATTACTGTTGAAAGTATATTTCTCATTGGCACAGACTTGTAAATATTAATTTTATTTAATCCAGTCAGCTCTATCCTCATCAATGAATATGAAAATATTCTGTCTTAATTTATCTGCAAAAAGAAATACCACAAAGTACCACAAAGTATATACCACATCCTGTATTGTAAAATATAATATTATACTTATCTAATTCGCGAATCCTTCAGTCACTGTTAATTGAATTATTTGTGATTGTAGAAATTAACAGATGCAATATCGCAACACGATGAATAACCTCACTGCATTAAAATAAAAATAACCTCACATTACAATTTACACAGTTCAATATAGTCGCCGAATTGACAGTTCACAACCATACATAGTTTGATCGTTGAGTGTATTATGTTGGAAGCGTTGTGAAAATGACGTCATTTTTCTTAGCGACCAACTTCAGCCCGAGACATACACTCTGGCTGGAGAAGAAGAAGATGACGGAAAGAAATTAAATTCGTTATATATATAGCTAACAGATTATGAGATCTCTGGATTGCGTGAACCAATTTTGATGTTTATGGGCTCAAATAAAAGCTTGTTCTAATCCATTTCAAGAAAAGCTTTATTGAAATCATGACAGTGTTTCATTTACGGAAAAAAATCGATTTCAAAATTGAGACGGCCAATCTTGCTGTATAAGATACAGTAGTGCCTGGACGGCGGTATAGACACGTCTATACCTACTTTTATGTACTTGCCGTCGAGACACTACCGTGTCTCTTGATAAAGGGGCTAGGATAACTCACTTTGGGTCAGAGAGTACATATAAAGGGGCTATGATAACTCACATGCGGTCAGAGAGTACATATAAAGGGTCTAGGATAACTCACTTGGGGTCAGGGAGTACATGGAATGGGGCTAGGATAACTCACTTGCGGTCAGAGAGTACATATAAAGGGGCTAGGATAACTCACTTTGGGTCAGGGAGTACATATAAAGGGGCTATGATAACTCCCTTGGGGTCAGGGAGTACATATAAAGGGGCTATGATAACTCACTTGGGGTCAGGGAATACTTATAAAGGGGCTATAGTAACTCACTTGGGGTCAGGAAGTACTTATTTGGGACTAGGGTACTCACTTAGGGACAGGGAGTTCTTATTTGGGACTAGGATAACTCACTTGGAGTCAGGGAGTACATATAAAGGGGATAGGATAACTCACTTGGGATCAGGGAGTACATATATGAGACTAGGGTAACTCACTTGCGGTCAGGGAGTACTTATAAAGGGGCTAGGGTAACTCTCTTTGGGTCAAGGAGTACTTATATTGGACTAGGCTAACTCACTTGGTGTCTGGGAGAACTTATATGGGACCAGGGTAACTCACTTGTGGCAAGGGTGTACTTATAAAGGGGCTAGGGTAACTCACTTCGGGTCAGGGAGTAGTTATAAGGGACTAGGGTAACTCACTTGGGGTCTGGGAGTACTTATAAAGGGGCTACGATAACTCACTTGCGGTCAGAGAGTACATATAAAGGGTCTAAGATATCTCACTTGGGGTCAGGTAGTACATATAGAGGGGCTAGGATAACTCACTTGGGGTCAGGGAGTACTTATAAAGGGGCTATAGTAACTCACTTGGGGACAGGAAGTACTTATTTGGGACTAGGGTACTCACTTAGGGACAGGGAGTTCTTATATGGGACTAGGATAACTCACTTGGAGTCAGGGAGTACATATAAAGGGGATAGGATAACTCACTTGGGATCAGGGAGTACTTATATGAGACTAGGGTAACTCACTTGCGGTCAGGGAGTACTTATAAAGGGGCTAGGGTAACTCTCTTTGGGTCAAGGAGTACTTATATTGGACTAGGCTAACTCACATGGTGTCTGGGAGAACTTATATGGGACCAGGGTAAGTCACTTGTGGCAAGGGTGTACTTATAAAGGGGCTAGGGTAACTCACTTGGGGTCAGGGAGTAGTTATAAGGGACTAGGGTAACTCACTTGGGGTCTGGGAGTACTTATAAAGGGGCTACGATAACTCACTTGCGGTCAGAGAGTACATATAAAGGGTCTAAGATAACTCACTTGGGGTCAGGGAGTACATATAAAGGGGCTAGGATAACTCACTTGGGGTCAGGGAATACTTATAAAGGGGCTATAGTAACTCACTTGGGGACAGGAAGTACTTATTTGGGACTAGGGTACTCACTTAGTGACAGGGAGTTCTTATATGGGACTAGGGTAACTCACTTGCGGTCAGAGAGTACATATAAAGGGGATAGGATAACTCACTTGGGATCAGGGAGTACTTATATGGGACTAGGGTAACTCACTTGGGATCAGGGAGTACATATAAAGGGGCTAGGATAACTCACTTGCGGTCAGAGAGTACATATAAAGGGGCTAGGATAACTCACTTTGGGTCAGGGAGTACATATAAAGGGGCTATGATAACTCACTTGGGGTCAGGGAGTACATATAAAGGGGCTATGATAACTCACTTGGGGTCAGGGAGTACATTTATGTGACTAAGGTTATACACTTGGGGTCAGGGAGAACTTATAAAGGTGCTACGGTGACACATTTGGGGTCAGGGGGTACATATAAAGGGGCTAGGATAACTCACTTGGGGTCAGGGAGTACTTATAAAGGTGATATGGTAACTCACTTGGGTTCAGGGAGTACTTATATGAGACTAGGGTAACACACTTGGGGTCAGGGAGTACTTATAAAGGGGTTTGAATAACTCACTTGCGGTCAGAGAGTACATATAAAGGGGATAGGATAACTCACTTTGGGTCAGGGAGTACATATATGGGACTAGGGTAACTCACTTGCGGTCAGAGAGTACATATAAAGGGGTTAGGATAACTCACTTGGGGTCAGGGAGTACATATATGGGACTAGGGTAACTCACTTGCGGTCAGAGAGTACATATAAAGGAGATAGGATAACTCACTTGGGGTCAGGGAGTACATATATGGGACTAGGGTAACTCTCTTGGGGTTAGGGGGTGCTTATAAGGGACTAGGGTAACTCTCTTTGGGTCAAGGAGTACTTATATTGGACTAGGCTAACTCACTTGGTGTCTGGGATAACTTATATGGGACCAGGGTAACTCACTTGTGGCCAGGGTGTACTTATAAAGGGGCTAGGGTAACTCACTTGGGGTCAGGGAGTAGTTATAAGGGACTAGGGTAACTCACTTGGGGTATGGGAGCACATATAAAGGGGCTAGGATAACTCACTTGCGTTCGAAGAGTACATATAAAGGGGCTAGGATAACTCACTTGGTGTCAGGGAGTACTTATAAAGGGGCTATGGTAACTCACATGGGGCCAGGGAGTACTAATATGAAAATAGGGTAACACACTTGGGGTCAGAGAGTACTTATAAAGTGGCTAGGATAACTCACTTGCGGTCAGGGAGTACATTTATGGGGCTAGGATAACTCACTTGCGGTCAGAGAGTACATATGAAAGGGCTAGGATAACTCACTTGGGGTCAGGGAGTACATACATGGGACTAGGGTAACTCACTTGCGGTCAGAGAGTACATATAAAGGGGATAGGATAACTCACTTGGAGTCAGGGAGTATTTATAAAGGGGCTATGGTACCTCACTTGGGGTCAAGGAGTACTTATATTGGACTAGGCTAACTCACTTGGTGTCTGGGAGACCTTTATGGGACCAGGGTAACTTACTTGTGGCCAGGGTGTACTTATAAAGGGGCTAGGCTAACTCACTTGGTGTCTGGGAGAACTTATATGGGACCAGGGTAACTCACTTGTGGCCAGGGTGTACTTATAAAGGGGCTAGGGTAACTCACTTGTGGTCAGGGAGTACTTATATAGGAGCTAGGTTAACTCACTTGGGGTCAGGGAGTACTTCGATGGGACTAGGATAACTCACTTGGGGTCAGGGAGTACTTATATAGGAGCTAGGTTAACTCACTTGGGGTCAGGGAGTACTTCGATGGGACTAGAATAACTCACTTGGGGTCAGGGAGTACATTTATGTGACTAAGGTTATACACTTGGGGTCAGGGAGAACTTATAAAGGTGGTACGGTGACACATTTGGGGTCAGGGGGTACATATAAAGGGGCTATGATAACTAACTTGTGGTCAGGGAGTACTTATAAAGGGGCTATAGTTGCTCACTTGAGGTCAGGAAGTACTTATTTGGGACTAGGATACTCATTTAGGGACAGGGAGTTCTTATTTGGGACTAGGGTAACTCACGTGCGGTTAGAGAGTACATATAAAGGGGATAGGATAACTCACTTGGGGTCAGGGAGTACATATATGGGACTAGGGTAACTCTCTTGGGGTTAGGGAGTGCTTATAAGGGACTAGGGTAACTCACTTGGGGTCTGGGAGTACATATAAAGCGGCTAGGATAACTCACTTGGGGTCAGGGAGTACCTCTATGGGACTAGGGTAACTCACTTGTGTTCAGGGAATACATATATGAAACTAGGGTAACACACTTGGGGTCAGGGAGTACTTATAAAGGGGCTAGGATAACTCACTTGGGGTCAGGGAGTACATATATGGGAGTAAGGTAACACATTTGGGGTCAGGGAGTACCTATAAAGGGGCTAGGGTAACTCACTTGCGGTCAGAGAGTACATATAAAGGGGCT
Organism: Prorops nasuta; assembly: GCF_024137725.1. Taxonomy (NCBI): domain Eukaryota; kingdom Metazoa; phylum Arthropoda; class Insecta; order Hymenoptera; family Bethylidae; genus Prorops; species Prorops nasuta. The sequence continues at coordinate 47,064 of NW_027116987.1, read as the reverse complement.
AGGGTAACTCACTTGCGGTCAGAGAGTACATATAAAAGGGGATAGGATATCTCACTTGCGGTCAGAGAGTACATATAAAGGGGCTAAGATAACTCACTTGGGGTCAGGGAGTACATATAAAGTGGCTAGGATAACTCACTTGCGGTCAGAGAGTACATATAAAGGGGCTAGGATAACTCAATTGCGGTCAGAGAGTACATATAAAGGGGCTTTTGTAACTCACTTGGGGCCAGGGAGTACATATAAAAGGGCTATGATAACTCACTTGTGGTCAGGGAGTACTTATAAAGGGGCTATAGTAGCTCACTTGGGGTCAGGAAGTACTTATTTGGGACTAGGATACTCACTTAGGGACAGGGAGTTCTTATATGGGACTATGGTAACTCACGTGCGGTTAGAGAGTACATATAAAGGGGATAGGATAACTCACTTGGGGTCAGGGAGTACTAATATGACATTAGGGTAACACGCTTGGGGTCAGGGAGTACATATAAAGGGACTAGGATAACTCACTTGCGGTCAGAGAGTACATATAAAGGGGCTAGGATAACTCACTTGAGGTCAGGGAGTGCATATAAAGGAGCTAGGATAACTCACTTGCGGTCAGAGAGTACATATAAAGGGGCTAGGGTGACTCACTTGCGGTCAGGGAGTACTTATAAAGGGGCTATGGTAACTCACTTGGGGTCAGGGAGTACTTATAAAGGGGCTATGGTAACTCACTTGGGGTCAAGGAGTAGTACTATGGGACTAGGATAACTCACTTGCCGTCAGAGAGTACATATAAAGGGGCTAGGATAACTCACTTGGGGTCAGGGAGTACATACATGGGACTAGGGTAACTCACTTGCGGTCAGAGAGTACATATAAAGGGGATAGGATAACTCACTTGGAGTCAGGGAGTATTTATAAAGGGGCTTTGGTACCTCACTTGGGGTCAAGGAGTACTTATATTGGACTAGGCTAACTCACTTGGTGTCTGGGAGAACTTATATGGGACCAGGGTAACTCACTTGTGGCCAGGGTGTACTTATAAAGGGGCTAGGGTAACTCACTTGTGGTCAGGGAGTAGTTATAAGGGACTAGGGTAACTAACTTGGGGTATGGGAGTACATATAAAGGGGCTAGGATAACTCACTTGCGGTCAAAGAGTACATATAAAGGGGCTAGGATAACTCACTTGAGGTCAGGGAGTACTAATAAAGGGGCTATGGTAACTCACTTGGGGTCAAGGAGTAATACTATGGGACTAGGATAACTCACTTGCCGTCAGAGAGTACATATAAAGGGGCTAGGATAACTCACTTGCGGTCAGAGAGTACTTATAAAGGGGCTAGGATAACTCACTTGGGGTCAGGGAGTACTTATAAAGGTGATATGGTAACTCACTTGGGTTCAGGGAGTACTTATATGAGACTAGGGTAACACACTTGGGGTCAGGGAGTACTTATAAAGGGGTTTGAATAACTCACTTGCGGTCAGAGAGTACATATAAAGGGGATAGGATAACTCACTTGGGGTCAGGGAGTACATATATGGGACTAGGGTAACTCACTTGCGGTCAGAGAGTACATATAAAGGAGATAGGATAACTCACTTGGGGTCAGGGAGTACATATATGGGACTAGGGTAACTCTCTTGGGGTTAGGGAGTGCTTATAAGGGACTAGGGTAACTCTCTTTGGGTCAAGGAGTACTTATATTGGACTAGGATAACTCACTTGGTGTCTGGGATAACTTATATGGGACCAGGGTAACTCACTTGTGGCCAGGGTGTACTTATAAAGGGGCTAGAGTAACTCACTTGGGGACAGGGAGTAGTTATAAGGGACTAGGGTAACTCACTTGGGGTATGGGAGTACATATAAAGGGGCTAGGATAACTCACTTGCGGTCGAAGAGTGCATATAAAGGGGCTAGGATAACTCACTTGGGGTCAGGGAGTACTTATAAAGGGGCTATGGTAACTCACTTGGGGCCAGGGAGTACTAATATGAAAATAGGGTAACACACTTGGGGTCAGAGAGTACTTATAAAGGGGCTAGGATAACTCACTTGCGGTCAGGGAGTACATTTATGGGACTAAGGTAACACATTTGGGGTCAGGGAGTTCATATAAAGGGGCTAGGATAACTCACTTGGGGTCAGGGAGTACTTATATAGGGGCTAGGTTAACTCACTTGGGGTCAGGGAGTACTTCGATGGGACTAGGATAACTCACTTGGGTTCAGGGAGTACATTTATGTGACTAAGGTTATACACTTGGGGTCAGTGAGAACTTATAAAGGTGCTACGGTGACTCATTTGGGGTCAGGGAGTACCTCAATGGGACTAGGGTAACTCACTTGTGTTCAGGGAATACATATATGAAACTAGGGTATCACACTTTGGGTCAGGGAGTACATATAAAGGGGCTATGATAACTCACTTGGGGTCAGGGAGTACTTATAAAGGGGTTATAGTAACTCATATGGGGTCAGGAAGTACTTATTTGGGACTAGGATACTCACTTAGGGACAGGGAGTTCTTATATGGGTCTAGGGTAACTCACTTGCGGTTAGAGAGTACATATAAAGGGGATAGGATAATTCACTTGGGGTCAGGGAGTACATATATGGGACTAGGGTAACTCTCTTGGGGTTAGGGAGTGCTTATAATGGACTAGGGTAACTCATTTATGATCTGGGAGTACATATAAAGCGGCTAGGATAACTCACTTGGGGTCAGGGAGTACTTATAAAGGGGCTATGGTAACTCACTTGGGGCCAGGAAGTACTAATATGACACTAGTGTAACACACTTGGGGTCAGGGAGTACTTATAAAGGGACTAGGATAACTCACTTGCGGTCAGAGAGTACATATAAAGGGGCTAGGATAACTCACTTGAGGTCAGGGAGTGCATATAAAGGGGCTAGGATAACTCACTTGCGGTCAGAGAGTACATATAAAGGGGCTAGGGTGACTCACTTGCTGTCAGGGAGTACTAATATGACACTAGTGTAACACACTTGGGGTCAGGGAGTACTTATAAAGGGACTAGGATAACTCACTTGCGGTCAGAGAGTACATATAAAGGGGCTAGGATAACTCACTTGGGGTCAGGGAGTATTTATAAAGGGGCTATGGTACCTCACTTGGGGTCAAGGAGTACTTATATTGGACTAGGCTAACTCACTTTGTGTCTGGGAGAACTTATATGGGACCAGGGTAACGCACTTGTGGCCAGGGTGTACTTATAAAGGGGCTAGGGTAACTCACTTGTGGTCAGGGAGTAGTTATAAGGGACTAGGGTAACTAACTTGGGGTATGGGAGTACATATAAAGGGGCTAGGATAACTCACTTGCGGTCAAACAGTACATATAAAGGGGCTAGGATAACTCACTTGAGGTCAGGGAGTACTAATAAAGGGGCTATGGTAACTCGCTTGGGGCCAGGGAGTACTAATATGAAACTAGGGTAACACACTTGGGGTCCGAGAGTGCTTATAAAGGGGCTAGGATAACTCACTTGCGGTCAGAGAGTACATATAAAGGGGCTAGGATAACTCACTTGGGGTCAGGGAGTACATATAAAGGGGCTAGGATAACTCACTTGGGGTCAGGGAGTACATATAAAGGGGCTGGGATAACTCACTTGCGGTCAGAGAGTACATATAAAGGGGCTAGGATAACTCAATTGCGGTCAGAGAGTACATATAAAGGGGCTTCGGTGACTCACTTGCGGTCAGGGAGCACTTATAAAGGGGCTTTGGTAACTCACTTGGGGCCAGGGAGTACATATAAAGGGGCTATGATAAATCACTTGTGGTCAGGGAGTACTTATAAAGGGGCTATAGTAGCTCACTTGGGGTCAGGAAGTACTTATTTGGGACTAGGATACTCACTTAGGGACAGGGAGTTCTTATATGGGACTATGGTAACTCACGTGCGGTTAGAGAGTACATATAAAGGGGATAGGATAACTCACTTGGGGTCAGGGAGTACTAATATGACATTAGGGTAACACGCTTGGGGTCAGGGAGTACTTATAAAGGGACTAGGATAACTCACTTGCGGTCAGAGAGTACATATAAAGGGGCTAGGATAACTCACTTGAGGTCAGGGAGTGCATATAAAGGAGCTAGGATAACTCACTTGCGGTCAGAGAGTACATATAAAGGGGCTAGGGTGACTCAATTGCGGTCAGGGAGTACTTATAAAGGGGCTATGGTAACTCACTTGGGGCAAGGGAGTACTTATAAAGGGGCTATGGTAACTCACTTGGGGTCAGGGAGTACTTATAAAGGGGCTATGGTAACTCACTTGGGGTCAAGGAGTAGTACTATGGGACTAGGATAACTCACTTGCCGTCAGAGAGTACATATAAAGGGGCTAGGATAACTCACTTGGGGTCAGGGAGTACATACATGGGACTAGGGTAACTCACTTGCGGTCAGAGAGTACATATAAAGGGGATAGGATAACTCACTTAGAGTCAGGGAGTATTTATAAAGGGGCTATGGTACCTCACTTGGGGTCAAGGAGTACTTATATTGGACTAGGCTAACTCACTTGGTGTCTGGGAGAACTTATATGGGACCAGGGTAACTCACTTGTGGCCAGGGTGTACTTATAAAGGGGCTAGGGTAACTCACTTGTGGTCAGGGAGTAGTTATAAGGGACTAGGGTAACTAACTTGGGGTATGGAGTACATATAAAGGGGCTAGGATAACTCACTTGCGGTCAAAGAGTACATATAAAGGGGCTAGGATAACTCACTTGAGGTCAGGGAGTACTAATAAAGGGGCTATGGTAACTCACTTGGGGTCAAGGAGTAATACTATGGGACTAGGATAACTCACTTGCGGTCAGAGAGTACTTATAAAGGGGCTAGGATAACTCACTTGGGGTCAGGGAGTACTTATAAAGGTGATATGGTAACTCACTTGGGTTCAGGGAGTACTTATATGAGACTAGGGTAACACACTTGGGGTCAGGGAGTACTTATAAAGGGGTTTGAATAACTCACTTGCTGTCAGAGAGTACATATAAAGGGGATAGGATAACTCACTTGGGGTCAGGGAGTACATATATGGGACTAGGGTAACTCACTTGCTGTCAGAGAGTACATATAAAGGGGATAGGATAACTCACTTGGGGTCAGGGAGTACATATATGGGACTAGGGTAACTCACTTGCGGTCAGAGAGTACATATAAAGGAGATAGGATAACTCACTTGGGGTCAAGGAGTACATATATGGGACTAGGGTAACTCTCTTGGGGTTAGGGAGTGCTTATAAGGGACTAGGGTAACTCTCTTTGGGTCAAGGAGTACTTATATTGGACTAGGATAACTCACTTGGTGTCTGGGATAACTTATATGGGACCAGGGTAACTCACTTGTGGCCAGGGTGTACTTATAAAGGGGCTAGAGTAACTCACTTGGGGTCAGGGAGTAGTTATAAGGGACTAGGGTAACTCACTTGGGGTATGGGAGTACATACATGGGACTAGGGTAACTCACTTGCGGTCAGAGAGTACATATAAAGGGGGATAGGATAACTCACTTGGAGTCAGGGAGTATTTATAAACGGGCTATGGTACCTCACTTGGGGTCAAGGAGTACTTACATTGGACTAGGCTAACTCACTTGGTGTCTGGGAGACCTTTATGGGACCAGGGTACCTTACTTGTGGCCAGGGTGTACTTATAAAGGGGCTAGGCTAACTCACTTGGTGTCTGGGAGAACTTATATGGGACCAGGGTAACTCACTTGTGGCCAGGGTGTACTTATAAAGGGGCTAGGGTAACTCACTTGTGGTCAGGGAGTACTTATATAGGAGCTAGGTTAACTCACTTGGGGTCAGGGAGTACTTCGATGGGACTAGGATAACTCACTTGGGGTCAGGGAGTACTTATATAGGAGCTAGGTTAACTCACTTGGGGTCAGGGAGTACTTCGATGGGACTAGAATAACTCACCTTGGGGTCAGGGAGTACATTTATGTGACTAAGGTTATACACTTGGGGTCAGGAGAACTTATAAAGGTGGTAAGGTGACACATTTGGGGTCAGGGGGTACATATAAAGGGGCTATGATAACTAACTTGTGGTCAGGGGAGTACTTATAAAGGGGCTATAGTTGCTCACTTGAGGTCAGGAAGTACTTATTTGGGACTAGGATACTCACTTAGGGACAGGGAGTTCTTATATGGGACTAGGGTAAACTCACGTGCGGTTAGAGAGTACATATAAAGGGGATAGGATAAACTCACTTGGGGTCAGGGAGTACATATATGGGACTAGGGTAACTCTCTTGGGGTTAGGGAGTGCTTATAAGGGGACTAGGGTAACTCACTTGGGGGTCTGGAGTACATATAAAGCGGCTAGGATAACTCACTTGGGGTCAGGGAGTACCTCTATGGGACTAGGGTAACTCACTTGTGTTCAGGGAATACATATATGAAACTAGGGTAACACACTTGGGGTCAGGGAGTACTTATAAAGGGGCTAGGATAACTCACTTGGGGTCAGGGAGTACATATATGGGAGTAAGGTAACACATTTGGGGGTCAGGGAGTACCTATAAAGGGGCTAGGGTAACTCACTTGCGGTCAGAGAGTACATATAAAGGGGCTAGGGTAACTCACTTGCGGTCAGAGAGTACATATAAAAGGGGATAGGATATCTCACTTGCGGTCAGAGAGTACATATAAAGGGGCTAAGATAACTCACTTGGGGTCAGGGAGTACATATAAAGTGGCTAGGATAACTCACTTGCGGTCAGAGAGTACATATAAAGGGGCTAGGATAACTCAATTGCGGTCAGAGAGTACATATAAAGGGGCTAGGGTGACTTACTTGCGTCAGGGAGTACTTATAAAGGGGCTTTTGTAACTCACTTGGGGCCAGGGAGTACATATAAAGGGGCTATGATAACTCACTTGTGGTCAGGGAGTACTTATAAAGGGGCTATAGTAGCTCACTTGGGGTCAGGAAGTACTTATTTGGGACTAGGATACTCACTTAGGGACAGGGAGTTCTTATATGGGACTAGGGTAACTCACGTGCGGTTAGAGAGTACATATAAAGGGGATAGGATAACTCACTTGGGGTCAGGGAGTACATATATGGGACTAGGGTAACACTCATGGGTTAGGGAGTGCTTATAAGGGACTAGGCTAACTCACTTGGGGTCTGGGAGTACATATAAAGCGGCTAGGATAACTCACTTGGGGTCAGGGAGTACCTCTATGGGACTAGGGTAACTCACTTGTGTTCAGGGAATACATATATATAACTAGGGTAACACACTTGGGGTCAGGGAGTACTTATAAAGGGGCTAGGATAACTCACTTGGGGTCAGGGAGTACATATATGGGAGTAAGGTAACACATTTGGGGTCAGGGAGTACCTATAAAGGGGCTAGGGTAACTCACTTGCGGTCAGAGAGTACATATAAAGGGGCTAGGGTAACTCACTTGCGGTCAGAGAGTACATATAAAAGGGGATAGGATATCTCACTTGCGGTCAGAGAGTACATATAAAGGGGCTAAGATAACTCACTTGGGGTCAGGGAGTACATATAAAGTGGCTAGGATAACTCACTTGCGGTCAGAGAGTACATATAAAGGGGCTAGGATAACTCAATTGCGGTCAGAGAGTACATATAAAGGGGCTAGGGTGACTCACTTGCGGTCAGGGAGTACTTATAAAAGGGGCTTTTGTAACTCACTTGGGGCCAGGAGTACATATAAAGGGGCTATGATAACTCACTTGTGGTCAGGGAGTACTTATAAAGGGGCTATAGTAGCTCACTTGGGGTCAGGAAGTACTTATTTGGGACTAGGATACTCACTTAGGGACAGGGAGTTCTTATATGGGACTAGGGTAACTCACGTGCGGTTAGAGAGTACATATAAAGGGGATTAGGATAACTCACTTGGGGTCAGGGAGTACATATATGGGACTAGGGTAACACTCATGGGGTTAGGGAGTGCTTATAAGGGACTAGGCTAACTCACTTGGGGTCTGGGAGTACATATAAAGCGGCTAGGATAACTCACCTTGGGGTCAGGGAGTACTAATATGACACTAGGGTAACACGCTTGGGGTCAGGAGTACTTATAAAGGGACTAGGATAAACTCACTTGCGGTCAGAGAGTACATATAAAGGGGCTAGGATAACTCACTTGCGGTCAGAGAGTACTTATAAAGGGGCTAGGGTAACTCACTTGGGGTCAGGGAGTAGTTATAAGGGACTAGGGTAACTCACTTGGGGTATGGGAGTACATATAAAGGGGCTAGGATAACTCACTTGGTGTCAGGGAGTACTTCGATGGGACTAGAATAACTCACTTGGGGTCAGGGAGTACATTTATGTGACTAAGGTTATACACTTGGGTCAGGGAGAACTTATAAAGGTGCTACGGTGACACATTTGGGGTCAGGGGGTACATATAAAGGGGGCTAGGATAACTCACTTGGGGTCAGGGAGTACTTATAAAGGTGATATGGTAACTCACTTGGGTTCAGGGAGTACTTATATGAGACTAGGGTAACACACTTGGGGTCAGGGAGTACTTATAAAGGGGTTTGAATAACTCACTTGCGGTCAGAGAGTACATATAAAGGGGATAGGATAACTCACTTGGGGTCAGGGAGTACATATATGGGACTAGGGTAACTCACTTGCGGTCAGAGAGTACATATAAAGGGGATAGGTTAACTCACTTGTGGTCAGGGAGTATTTATAAAGGGGCTATGGTACCTCACTTGGGGTCAAGGAGTACTTATATTGGACTAGGCTAACTCACTTGGTGTCTGGGAGAACTTATATGGGACCAGGGTAACTCACTTGTGGCCAGGGTGTACTTATAAAGGGGCTAGGGTAACTCACTTGTGGTCAGGGAGTAGTTATAAGGGACTAGGGTAACTCACTTGGGGTATGGGAGTACATATAAAGGGGCTAGGATAACTCACTTGCGGTCAAAGAGTACATATAAAGGGGCTAGGATAACTCACTTGAGGTCAGGGAGTACTAATAAAGGGGCTATGGTAACTCACTTGGGGCCAGGGAGTACTAATATGAAACTAGGGTAACACACTTGGGGTCCGAGAGTGCTTATAAAGGGGCTAGGATAACTCACTTGCGTCAGAGAGTACATATAAAGGGGCTAGGATAACTCACTTGAGGTCAGGGAGTGCATATAAAGGAGCTAGGATAACTCACTTGCGGTCAGAGAGTACATATAAAGGGGTTAGGGTGACTCACTTGCGGTCAGGGAGTACTTATAAAGGGGCTATGGTAACTCACTTGGGGTCAGGGAGTACTTATACAGGGGCTATGGTAAACTCACTTGGGGCCAGGGAGTACTAATATGAAACTAGGGTAACACACTTGGGGTCCGAGAGTGCTTATAAAGGGGCTAGGATAACTCACTTGCGGTCAGAGAGTACATATAAAGGGGCTAGGATAACTCACTTGGGGTCAGGGAGTACATATAAAGGGGCTAGGATAACTCACTTGGGGTCAGGGAGTACATATAATGAGGCTAGGATAACTCACTTGCGGTCAGAGAGTACATATAAAGGGGCTAGGATAACTCACTTGAGGTCAGGGAGTGCATATAAAGGAGCCTAGGATAACTCACTTGCGGTCAGAGAGTACATATAAAGGGGCTAGGGTGACTCACTTGCGGTCAGGGAGTACTTATAAAGGGGCTATGGTAACTCACTTGGGGCCAGGGAGTACTTATAAAGGGGCTATGGTAACTCACTTGGGGTCAGGGAGTACTTATAAAGGGGCTATGGTAACTCACTTGGGGTCAAGGAGTAATACTATGGGACTAGGATAACTCACTTGCCGTCAGAGAGTACTTATAAAGGGGCTAGGATAACTCACTTGCGGTCAGAGAGTACTTATAAAGGGGCTAGGATAACTCACTTGGGGTCAGGGAGTACTTATAAAGGTGATATGGTAACTCACTTGGATTCAGGGAGTACTTATATGAGACTAGGGTAACACACTTGGGGTCAGGGAGTACTTATAAAGGGGCTATGGTTACTCACTTGGGGTCAAGGAGTACTACTATGGGACTAGGATAACTCACTTGCCGTCAGAGAGTACATATAAAGGGGATAGGATAACTCACTTGGGGTCAGGGAGTACATATATGGGACTAGGGTAACTCTCTTGGGGTCAGAGAGTACATATAAAGGGGCTAGGATAACTCACTTCGGGTCAGGGAGTACTTATAAAGGGGCTATGGTTACTCACTTGGGGTCAAGGAGTACTACTATGGGACTAGGATAACTCACTTGCCGTCAGAGAGTACATATAAAGGGGCTAGGATAACTCAATTGCGGTTAGAGAGTACTTATAAAGGGGCTAGGATAACTCACTTGGGGTCAGGGAGTACTTATAAAGGTGATATGGTAACTCACTTGGGTTCAGGGAGTACTTATATGAGACTAGGGTAACACACTTGGGGTCAGGGAGTACTTATAAAGGGGTTTGAATAACTCACTTGCGGTCAGAGAGTACATATATAGGGGATAGGATAACTCACTTGGGGTCAGGGAGTACATATTTGGGACTAGGGTAACTCACTTGCCGTCAGAGAGTACATATAAAGGGGCTAGGATAACTCACTTGGGGTCAGGGAATACATATAAAGGGGCTAGGATAACTCACTTGCGGTCAGAGAGTACATATAAAGGGGCTAGGATAACTCAATTGCGGTCAGAGAGTACATATAAAGGGGCTAGGGTGACTCACTTGCGGTCAGGGAGCACTTACAAAGGGGCTTTGGTAACTCACTTGGGGCCAGGGAGTACATATAAAGGGGCTATGATAAATCACTTGTGGTCAGGGAGTACTTATAAAGGGGCTAGAGTAGCTCACTTGGGGTCAGGAAGTACTTATTTGGGACTAGGATACTCACTTAGGGACAGGGAGTTCTTATATGGGACTAGGGTAACTCACGTGCGGTTAGAGAGTACATATAAAGGGGATAGGATAACTCACTTGGGGTCAGGGAGTACATATATGGGACTAGGGTAACTCTCTTGGGGTTAGGGAGTGCTTATAAGGGACTAGGGTAACTCACTTGGGGTCTGGGAGTACATATAAAGCGGCTAGGATAACTCACTTGGGGTCAGGGAGTACTAATATGACACTAGGGTAACACGCTTGGGGTCAGGGAGTACTTATAAAGGGACTAGGATAACTCACTTGCGGTCAGAGAGTACATATAAAGGGGCTAGGATAACTCACTTGAGGTCAGGGAGTGCATATAAAGGAGCTAGGATAACTCACTTGCGGTCAGAGAGTACATATAAAGGGGCTAGGGTGACTCACTTGCGGTCAGGGAGTACTTATAAAGGGGCTATGGTAACTCACTTGGGGCCAGGGAGTACTTATAAAGGGGCTATGGTAACTCACTTGGGGTCAGGGAGTACTTATAAAGGGGCTATGGTAACTCACTTGGGGTCAAGGAGTAATACTATGGGACTAGGATAACTCACTTGCCGTCAGAGAGTACATATAAAGGGGCTAGGATAACTCACTTGCGGTCAGAGAGTACTTATAAAGGGGCTAGAATAACTCACTTGGGGTCAGGGAGTACTTATAAAGGTGATATGGTAACTCACTTGGATTCAGGGAGTACTTATATGAGACTAGGGTAACACACTTGGGGTCAGGGAGTACTTATAAAGGGGTTTGAATAACTCACTTGCGGTCAGAGAGTACATATAAAGGGGATAGGATAACTCACTTGGGGTCAGGGAGTACATATATGGGACTAGGGTAACTCACTTGCGGTCAGAGAGTACATATAAAGGAGATAGGATAACTCACTTGGGGTCAGGGAGTACATATATGGGACTAGGGTAACTCTCTTGGGGTCAGAGAGTACATATAAAGGGGCTAGGATAACTCACTTCGGGTCAGGGAGTACTTATAAAGGGGCTATGGTTACTCACTTGGGGTCAAGGAGTACTACTATGGGACTAGGATAACTCACTTGCCGTCAGAGAGTACATATAAAGGGGCTAGGATAACTCAATTGCGGTTAGAGAGTACTTATAAAGGGGCTAGGATAACTCACTTGGGGTCAGGGAGTACTTATAAAGGTGATATGGTAACTCACTTGGGTTCAGGGAGTACTTATATGAGACTAGGGTAACACACTTGGGGTCAGGGAGTACTTATAAAGGGGTTTGAATAACTCACTTGCGGTCAGAGAGTACATATATAGGGGATAGGATAACTCACTTGGGGTCAGGGAGTACATATTTGGGACTAGGGTAACTCACTTGCGGTCAGAGAGTACATATAAAGGGGATAGGATAAATCACTTGGGGTCAGGGAGTACTTATAAAGGGGCTATGGTACCTCACTTGGGGCCAGGGAGTACTTATATGGGACTAGGGTAACTCACTTGCGGTCAGGGAGTACTTATAAAGGGGCTAGGGTAACTCTCTTTGGGTCAAGGAGTACTTATATTGGACTAGGCTAACTCACTTGGTGTCTGGGAGAACTTATATGGGACCAGGGTAACTCACTAGTGGCCAGGGTGTACTTATAAAGGGGCTAGGGTAACTCACTTGGGGTCAGGGAGTAGTTATAAGGGACTAGGGTAACTCACTTGGGGTATGGGAGTACATATAAAGGGGCTAGGATAACTCACTTGCGGTCAGAGAGTACATATAAAGGGGCTAGGGTGACTCACTTGCGGTCAGGGAGTACTTATAAAGGGGCTATGGTAACTCACTTGGGGTCAGGGAGTACTTATAAAGGGGCTAAGGTATCTCACTTGGGGTCAAGGAGTAATACTATGGGACTAGGATAATTCACTTGCCGTCAGAGAGTACATATAAAGGGGCTAGGATAACTCACTTGCGGTCAGAGAGTACTTATAAAAGGGCTAGGATAACTCACTTTGGTCAGGGAGTACTTATAAAGGTGATATGGTAATTCACTTGAGTTCAGGGAGTACTTATATGAGACTAGGGTAACACACTTGGGGTCAGGGAGTACTTATATGGGACTAGGGTAACTCACTTGCGGTCAGAGAGTACATATAAAGGAGATAGGATAACTCGCTTGGGGTAGGGAGTACATATATGGGACTAGGGTAACTCTCTTGGGGTTAGGGAGTGCTTATAAGGGACTAGGGTAACTCTCTTTGGGTAAAGGAGTACTTATATTGGACTAGGCTAACTCACTTGGTGTCTGGGATAACTTATATGGGACCAGGGTAACTCACTTGTGGCCAGGGTGTACTTATAAAGGGGCTAGGTAACTCACTTGGGGTCAGGGAGTAGTTATAAGGGACTAGGGTAACTCACTTGGGGTATGGGAGTACATATAAAGGGGCTAGGATAACTCACTTGGGGTCAGGGAGTACTTATAAAGGGGCAATGGTAACTCAATTGGGGCCAGGGAGTACTAATATGAAAATAGGGTAACACACTTGGGGTAGAGAGTACTTTTAAAGGGGCTAGGATAACTCACTTGGGGTCAGGGAGTACTTATATATGGGCTAGGTTAACTCACTTGGGGTCAGGGAGTACTTCGATGGGACTAGGATAACTCACTTGGGGTCAGGGAGTACATTTATGTGACTAAGGTTATACACTTGGGGTCAGTGAGAACTTATAAAGGTGCTACGGTGACTCATTTGGGGTCAGGGAGTACCTCTATGGGACTAGGGTAACTCACTTGTGTTCAGGGAATACATATATGAAACTAGGGTAACACACTTTGGGTCAGGGAGTACATATAAAGGGGCTATGATAACTTACTTGGGGTCAGGGAGTACTTATAAAGGGGTTATAGTAACTCATATGGGGTCAGGAAGTACTTATTTGGGACTAGGATACTCACTTAGGGACAGGGAGTTCTTAAATGGGACTAGGGTAACTCACTTGCGGTTAGAGAGTACATATAAAGGGGATAGGATAACTCACTTGGGGTCAGGGAGTACATATATGGGACTAGGGTAACTCTCTTGGGGTTAGGGAGTGCTTATAAGGGACTAGGGTAACTCATTTGGGATCTGGGAGTACATATAAAGCGGCTAGGATAACTCACTTGGGGTCAGGGAGTACTTATAAAGGGGCTATGGTAACTCACTTGGGGCCAGGAAGTACTAATATGACACTAGGGTAACACACTTGGGGTCAGGGAGTACTTATAAAGGGGCTAGGATTACTCACTTGGGGTCAGGGAGTACATTTATGGGACTAAGGTAACTCTCTTGGGGTCAGGGAGTACTCATAAGGGACTAGGGTACCTCACTTGGGGTCTGGGAGTACATATAAAGCGGCTAGGATAACTCACTTGCGGTCAGAGAGTACATATAAAGGGGCTAGGATAACTCACTTGCGGTCAGAGAGTACATATATAGGGGCTAGGATAACTCACTTGGGGTCAGGGAGTACTTATAAAGGGGCTATGGTTACTCACTTGGCGTCAAGGAGTACTACTATGGGACTAGGATAACTAACTTGCCGTCAGAGAGTAGATATAAAGGGGCTAGGATAACTTACTTGGGGTCAGGGAGTACTTATAAAGGGGCTATGGTAACTCACTTGGGGTCAGGGAGTACTTATAAAGGGGCTATGGTAACTCACTTGGGCTCAAGTAGTATTACTATGGGACTTGGATAACTAACTTGGGGTCAGGGAGTACATATTTGGGACTAGGGTAACTCACTTGCGGTCAGAGAGTACATATAAAGGGGATAGGATAACTCACTTGGGGTCAGGGAGTACATATTTGGGACTAGGGTAACTCACTTGCGGTCAGAGAGTACTTATAAAGGGGCTAGGGTAACTCTCTTTGGGTCAAGGAGTACTTATATTGGACTAGGCTAACTCACTTGGTGTCTGGGAGAACTTATATGGGACCAGGGTAACTCACTAGTGGCCAGGGTGTACTTATAAAGGGGCTAGGGTAACTCACTTGGGGTCAGGGAGTAGTTATAAGGGACTAGGGTAACTCACTTGGGGTATGGGAGTACATATAAAGGGGCTAGGATAACTCACTTGCGGTCAGAGAGTACATATAAAGGGGCTAGGGTGACTCACTTGCGGTCAGGGAGTACTTATAAAGGGGCTATGGTAACTCACTTGGGGCCAGGGAGTACTTATAAAGGGGCTATGGTAACTCACTTGGGGTCAGGGAGTACTTATAAAGGGGCTATGGTATCTCACTTGGGGTCAAGGAGTAATACTATGGGACTAGGATAACTCACTTGCCGTCAGAGAGTACATATAAAGGGGCTAGGATAACTCACTTGCGGTCAGAGAGTACTTATAAAGGGGCTAGGATAACTCACTTTGGTCAGGGAGTACTTATAAAGGTGATATGGTAACTCACTTGAGTTCAGGGAGTACTTATATGAGACTAGGGTAACACACTTGGGGTCAGGGAGTACTTATAAAGGGGCTATGGTAACTCACTTGGGGTCAGGGAGTACTTATAAAGGGGCTATGGTATCTCACTTGGGGTCAAGGAGTAATACTATGGGACTAGGATAACTCACTTGCCGTCAGAGAGTACATATAAAGGGGCTAGGATAACTCACTTGCGGTCAGAGAGTACTTATAAAGGGGCTAGGGTAACTCTCTTTGGGTCAAGGAGTACTTATATTGGACTAGGCTAACTCACTTGGTGTCTGGGAGAACTTATATGGGACCAGGGTAACTCACTAGTGGCCAGGGTGTACTTATAAAGGGGCTAGGGTAACTCACTTGGGGTCAGGTAGTAGTTATAAGGGACTAGGGTAACTCACTTGGGGTATGGGAGTACATATAAAGGGGCTATGATAACTCACTTGGGGTCAGGGAGTACTTATAAAGGGGCAATGGTAACTCAATTGGGGCCAGGGAGTACTAATATGAAAATAGGGTAACACACTTGGGGTCAGAGAGTACTTATAAAGGGGCTAGGATAACTCACTTGGGGTCAGGGAATACTTATATATGGGCTAGGTTAACTCACTTGGGGTCAGGGAGTACTTCGATGGGACTAGGATAACTCACTTGGGGTCAGGGAGTACATTTATGTGACTAAGGTTATACACTTGGGGTCAGTGAGAACTTATAAAGGTGTTACGGTGACTCATTTGGGGTCAGGGAGTACCTCTATGGGACTAGGGTAACTCACTTGTGTTCAGAAAATACATATATGAAACTAGGGTAACACACTTTGGGTCAGGGAGTACATATAAAGGGGCTATGATAACTCACTTGGGGTCAGGGAGTACTTATAAAGGGGTTATAGTAACTCATATGGGGTCAGGAAGTACTTATTTGGGACTAGGATACTCACTTAGGGACAGGGAGTTCTTATATGGGACTAGGGTAACTCTCTTGGGGTTAGGGAGTGCTTATAAGGGACTAGGGTAACTTATTTGGGATCTGGGAGTACATATAAAGCGGCTAGGATAACTCACTTGGGGTCAGGGAGTACTTATAAAGGGGCTAGGATAACTCACTTGAGGTCAGGGAGTACTAATAAAGGGGCTATGGTAACTCACTTGGGGTCAAGGAGTAATACTATGGGACTAGGATAACTCACTTGCGGTCAGAGAGTACTTATAAAGGGGCTAGGATAACTCACTTGGGGTCAGGGAGTACTTATAAAGGTGATATGGTAACTCACTTGGGTTCAGGGAGTACTTATATGAGACTAGGGTAACACACTTGGGGTCAGGGAGTACTTATAAAGGGGTTTGAATAACTCACTTGCTGTCAGAGAGTACATATAAAGGGGATAGGATAACTCACTTGGGGTCAGGGAGTACATATATGGGACTAGGGTAACTCACTTGCGGTCAGAGAGTACATATAAAGGAGATAGGATAACTCACTTGGGGTCAGGGAGTACATATATGGGACTAGGGTAACTCTCTTGGGGTTAGGGAGTGCTTATAAGGGACTAGGGTAACTCTCTTTGGGTCAAGGAGTACTTATATTGGACTAGGATAACTCACTTGGTGTCTGGGATAACTTATATGGGACCAGGGTAACTCACTTGTGGCCAGGGTGTACTTATAAAGGGGCTAGAGTAACTCACTTGGGGTCAGGGAGTAGTTATAAGGGACTAGGGTAACTCACTTGGGGTATGGGAGTACATATAAAGGGGCTAGGATAACTCACTTGCGGTCGAAGAGTACATATAAAGGGGCTAGGATAACTCACTTGGGGTCAGGGAGTACTTATAAAGGGGCTATGGTAACTCACTTGGGGCCAGGGAGTACTAATATGAAAATAGGGTAACACACTTGGGGTCAGAGAGTACTTATAAAGGGGCTAGGATAACTCACTTGCGGTCAGGGAGTACATTTATGGGACTAAGGTAACACATTTGGTGTCAGGGAGTTCATATAAAGGGGCTAGGATAACTCACTTGGGGTCAGGGAGTACTTATATAGGGGCTAGGTTAACTCACTTGGGTTCAGGGAGTACTTCGATGGGACTAGGATAACTCACTTGGGTTCAGGGAGTACATTTATGTGACTAAGGTTATACACTTGGGGTCAGTGAGAACTTATAAAGGTGCTACGGTGACTCATTTGGGGTCAGGGAGTACCTCAATGGGACTAGGGTAACTCACTTGTGTTCAGGGAATACATATATGAAACTAGGGTAACACACTTTGGGTCAGGGAGTACATATAAAGGGGCTATGATAACTCACTTGGGGTCAGGGAGTACTTATAAAGGGGTTATAGTAACTCATATGGGGTCAGGAAGTACTTATTTGGGACTAGGATACTCACTTAGGGACAGGGAGTTCTTATATGGGACTAGGGTAACTCACTTGCGGTTTGAGAGTACATATAAAGGGGATAGGATAACTCACTTGGGGTCAGGGAGTGCATATAAAGGGGCTAGGATAACTCACTTGCGGTCAGAGAGTACATATAAAGGGGCTAGGGTGACTCACTTGCTGTCAGGGAGTACTAATATGACACTAGTGTAACACACTTGGGGTCAGGGAGTACTTATAAAGGGACTACGATAAGTCACTTGCGGTCAGAGAGTACATATAAAGGGGCTAGGATAACTCACTTGGGGTCAGGGAGTACATATATGGGATTAGGGTAACTCACTTGCGGTCAGGGAGTACATATAAAGGGGTTATGATAACTCACTTGGGGTCAGGGAGTACTTATAAAGGGGTTATAGTAACTCATATGGGGTCAGGAAGTACTTATTTGGGACTAGGATACTCACTTAGGGACAGGGAGTTCTTATATGGGACTAGGGTAACTCACTTGCGGTTAGAGAGTACATATAAAGGGGATAGGATAACTCACTTGGGGTCAGGGAGTGCATATAAAGGGGCTAGGATAACTCACTTGCGGTCAGAGAGTACATATAAAGGGGCTAGGGTGACTCACTTGCTGTCAGGGAGTACTAATATGACACTAGTGTAACACACTTGGGGTCAGGGAGTACTTATAAAGGGACTAGGATAAGTCACTTGCGGTCAGAGAGTACATATAAAGGGGCTAGGATAACTCACTTGGTGTCTGGGAGAACTTATATGGGACCAGGGTAACTCACTTGTGGCCAGGGTGTACTTATAAAGGGGCTAGGGTAACTCACTTGTGGTCAGGGAGTAGTTATAAGGGACTAGGGTAACTAACTTGGGGTATGGGAGTACATATAAAGGGGCTAGGATAACTCACTTGCGGTCAAAGAGTACATATAAAGGGGCTAGGATAACTCACTTGGGGTCAGGGAGTACTTATAAAGGGGCTATGGTAACTCACTTGGGGCCAGGGAGTACTAATATGAAAATAGGGTAACACACTTGGGGTCAGAGAGTACTTATAAAGTGGCTAGGATAACTCACTTGCGGTCAGGGAGTACATTTATGGGGCTAGGATAACTCACTTGCGGTCAGAGAGTACATATGAAAGGGCTAGGATAACTCACTTGGGGTCAGGGAGTACATACATGGGACTAGGGTAACTCACTTGCGGTCAGAGAGTACATATAAAGGGGATAGGATAACTCACTTGGAGTCAGGGAGTATTTATAAACGGGCTATGGTACCTCACTTGGGGTCAAGGAGTACTTACATTGGACTAGGCTAACTCACTTGGTGTCTGGGAGACCTTTATGGGACCAGGGTACCTTACTTGTGGCCAGGGTGTACTTATAAAGGGGCTAGGCTAACTCACTTGGTGTCTGGGAGAACTTATATGGGACCAGGGTAACTCACTTGTGGCCAGGGTGTACTTATAAAGGGGCTAGGGTAACTCACTTGTGGTCAGGGAGTACTTATATAGGAGCTAGGTTAACTCACTTGGGGTCAGGGAGTACTTCGATGGGACTAGGATAACTCACTTGGGGTCAGGGAGTACTTATATAGGAGCTAGGTTAACTCACTTGGGGTCAGGGAGTACTTCGATGGGACTAGAATAACTCACTTGGGGTCAGGGAGTACATTTATGTGACTAAGGTTATACACTTGGGGTCAGGGAGAACTTATAAAGGTGGTACGGTGACACATTTGGGGTCAGGGGGTACATATAAAGGGGCTATGATAACTAACTTGTGGTCAGGGAGTACTTATAAAGGGGCTATAGTTGCTCACTTGAGGTCAGGAAGTACTTATTTGGGACTAGGATACTCACTTAGGGACAGGGAGTTCTTATATGGGACTAGGGTAACTCACGTGCGGTTAGAGAGTACATATAAAGGGGATAGGATAACTCACTTGGGGTCAGGGAGTACATATATGGGACTAGGGTAACTCTCTTGGGGTTAGGGAGTGCTTATAAGGGACTAGGGTAACTCACTTGGGGTCTGGGAGTACATATAAAGCGGCTAGGATAACTCACTTGGGGTCAGGGAGTACCTCTATGGGACTAGGGTAACTCACTTGTGTTCAGGGAATACATATATGAAACTAGGGTAACACACTTGGGGTCAGGGAGTACTTATAAAGGGGCTAGGATAACTCACTTGGGGTCAGGGAGTACATATATGGGAGTAAGGTAACACATTTGGGGTCAGGGAGTACCTATAAAGGGGCTAGGGTAACTCACTTGCGGTCAGAGAGTACATATAAAGGGGCTAGGGTAACTCACTTGCGGTCAGAGAGTACATATAAAAGGGGATAGGATATCTCACTTGCGGTCAGAGAGTACATATAAAGGGGCTAAGATAACTCACTTGGGGTCAGGGAGTACATATAAAGTGGCTAGGATAACTCACTTGCGGTCAGAGAGTACATATAAAGGGGCTAGGATAACTCAATTGCGGTCAGAGAGTACATATAAAGGGGCTAGGGTGACTCACTTGCGGTCAGGGAGTACTTATAAAGGGGCTTTTGTAACTCACTTGGGGCCAGGGAGTACATATAAAGGGGCTATGATAACTCACTTGTGGTCAGGGAGTACTTATAAAGGGGCTATAGTAGCTCACTTGGGGTCAGGAAGTACTTTTTTGGGACTAGGATACTCACTTAGGGACAGGGAGTTCTTATATGGGACTAGGGTAACTCACGTGCGGTTAGAGAGTACATATAAAGGGGATAGGATAACTCACTTGGGGTCAGGGAGTACATATATGGGACTAGGGTAACACTCATGGGGTTAGGGAGTGCTTATAAGGGACTAGGCTAACTCACTTGGGGTCTGGGAGTACATATAAAGCGGCTAGGATAACTCACTTGCGGTCAGAGAGTACATATAAAGGGGCTAGGATAACTCACTTGCGGTCAGAGAGTACTTATAAAGGGGCTAGTGTAACTCACTTGGGGTCAGGGAGTAGTTATAAGGGACTAGGGTAACTCACTTGGGGTATGGGAGTACATATAAAGGGGCTAGGATAACTCACTTGGTGTCAGGGAGTACTTCGATGGGACTAGAATAACTCACTTGGGGTCAGGGAGTACATTTATGTGACTAAGGTTATACACTTGGGGTCAGGGAGAACTTATAAAGGTGCTACGGTGACACATTTGGGGTCAGGGGGGTACATATAAAGGGGCTAGGATAACTCACTTGGGGTCAGGGAGTACTTATAAAGGTGATATGGTAACTCACTTGGGTTCAGGGAGTACTTATATGAGACTAGGGTAACACACTTGGGGTCAGGGAGTACTTATAAAGGGGTTTGAATAACTCACTTGCGGTCAGAGAGTACATATAAAGGGGATAGGATAACTCACTTGGGGTCAGGGAGTACATATATGGGACTAGGGTAACTCACTTGCGGTCAGAGAGTACATATAAAGGGGATAGGTTAACTCACTTGTGGTCAGGGAGTATTTATAAAGGGGCTATGGTACCTCACTTGGGGTCAAGGAGTACTTATATTGGACTAGGCTAACTCACTTGGTGTCTGGGAGAACTTATATGGGACCAGGGTAACTCACTTGTGGCCAGGGTGTACTTATAAAGGGGCTAGGGTAACTCACTTGTGGTCAGGGAGTAGTTATAAGGGACTAGGGTAACTCACTTGGGGTATGGGAGTACATATAAAGGGGCTAGGATAACTCACTTGCGGTCAAAGAGTACATATAAAGGGGCTAGGATAACTCACATGAGGTCAGGGAGTACTAATAAAGGGGCTATGGTAACTCACTTGGGGCCAGGGAGTACTAATATGAAACTAGGGTAACACACTTGGGGTCCGAGAGTGCTTATAAAGGGGCTAGGATAACTCACTTGCGTCAGAGAGTACATATAAAGGGGCTAGGATAACTCACTTGAGGTCAGGGAGTGCATATAAAGGAGCTAGGATAACTCACTTGCGGTCAGAGAGTACATATAAAGGGGTTAGTGTGACTCACTTGCGGTCAGGGAGTACTTATAAAGGGGCTATGGTAACTCACTTGGGGTCAGGGAGTACTTATAAAGGGGCTATGGTAACTCACTTGGGGCCAGGGAGTACTAATATGAAACTAGGGTAACACACTTGGGGTCCGAGAGTGCTTATAAAGGGGCTAGAATAACTCACTTGCGGTCAGAGAGTACATATAAAGGGGCTAGGATAACTCACTTGGGGTCAGGGAGTACATATAAAGGGGCTAGGATAACTCACTTGGGGTCAGGGAGTACATATAATGAGGCTAGGATAACTCACTTGCGGTCAGAGAGTACATATAAAGGGGCTAGGATAACTCACTTGAGGTCAGGGAGTGCATATAAAGGAGCTAGGATAACTCACTTGCGGTCAGAGAGTACATATAAAGGGGCTAGGGTGACTCACTTGCGGTCAGGGAGTACTTATAAAGGGGCTATGGTAACTCACTTGGGGCCAGGGAGTACTTATAAAGGGGCTATGGTAACTCACTTGGGGTCAGGGAGTACTTATAAAGGGGCTATGGTAACTCACTTGGGGTCAAGGAGTAATACTATGGGACTAGGATAACTCACTTGCCGTCAGAGAGTACTTATAAAGGGGCTAGGATAACTCACTTGCGGTCAGAGAGTACTTATAAAGGGGCTAGGATAACTCACTTGGGGTCAGGGAGTACTTATAAAGGTGATATGGTAACTCACTTGGATTCAGGGAGTACTTATATGAGACTAGGGTAACACACTTGGGGTCAGGGAGTACTTATAAAGGGGTTTGAATAACTCACTTGCGGTCAGAGAGTACATATAAAGGGGATAGGATAACTCACTTTGGGTCAGGGAGTACATATATGGGACTAGGGTAACTCACTTGCGGTCAGAGAGTACATATAAAGGAGATAGGATAACTCACTTGGGGTCAGGGAGTACATATATGGGACTAGGGTAACTCTCTTGGGGTCAGAGAGTACATATAAAGGGGCTAGGATAACTCACTTCGGGTCAGGGAGTACTTATAAAGGGGCTATGGTTACTCACTTGGGGTCAAGGAGTACTACTATGGGACTAGGATAACTCACTTGCCGTCAGAGAGTACATATAAAGGGGCTAGGATAACTCACTTGGGGTCAGGGAATACATATAAAGGGGCTAGGATAACTCACTTGCGGTCAGAGAGTACATATAAAGGGGCTAGGATAACTCAATTGCGGTCAGAGAGTACATATAAAGGGGCTAGGGTGACTCACTTGCGGTCAGGGAGCACTTACAAAGGGGCTTTGGTAACTCACTTGGGGCCAGGGAGTACATATAAAGGGGCTATGATAAATCACTTGTGGTCAGGGAGTACTTATAAAGGGGCTAGAGTAGCTCACTTGGGGTCAGGAAGTACTTATTTGGGACTAGGATACTCACTTAGGGACAGGGAGTTCTTATATGGGACTAGGGTAACTCACGTGCGGTTAGAGAGTACATATAAAGGGGATAGGATAACTCACTTGGGGTCAGGGAGTACATATATGGGACTAGGGTAACTCTCTTGGGGTTAGGGAGTGCTTATAAGGGACTAGGGTAACTCACTTGGGGTCTGGGAGTACATATAAAGCGGCTAGGATAACTCACTTGGGGTCAGGGAGTACTAATATGACACTAGGGTAACACGCTTGGGGTCAGGGAGTACTTATAAAGGGACTAGGATAACTCACTTGCGGTCAGAGAGTACATATAAAGGGGCTAGGATAACTCACTTGAGGTCAGGGAGTGCATATAAAGGAGCTAGGATAACTCACTTGCGGTCAGAGAGTACATATAAAGGGGCTAGGGTGACTCACTTGCGGTCAGGGAGTACTTATAAAGGGGCTATGGTAACTCACTTGGGGCCAGGGAGTACTTATAAAGGGGCTATGGTAACTCACTTGGGGTCAGGGAGTACTTATAAAGGGGCTATGGTAACTCACTTGGGGTCAAGGAGTAATACTATGGGACTAGGATAACTCACTTGCCGTCAGAGAGTACATATAAAGGGGCTAGGATAACTCACTTGCGGTCAGAGAGTACTTATAAAGGGGCTAGGATAACTCACTTGGGGTCAGGGAGTACTTATAAAGGTGATATGGTAACTCACTTGGATTCAGGGAGTACTTATATGAGACTAGGGTAACACACTTGGGGTCAGGGAGTACTTATAAAGGGGTTTGAATAACTCACTTGCGGTCAGAGAGTACATATAAAGGGGATAGGATAACTCACTTGGGGTCAGGGAGTACATATATGGGACTAGGGTAACTCACTTGCGGTCAGAGAGTACATATAAAGGAGATAGGATAACTCACTTGGGGTCAGGGAGTACATATATGGGACTAGGGTAACTCTCTTGGGGTCAGAGAGTACATATAAAGGGGCTAGGATAACTCACTTCGGGTCAGGGAGTACTTATAAAGGGGCTATGGTTACTCACTTGGGGTCAAGGAGTACTACTATGGGACTAGGATAACTCACTTGCCGTCAGAGAGTACATATAAAGCGGCTAGGATAACTCAATTGCGGTTAGAGAGTACTTATAAAGGGGCTAGGATAACTCACTTGGGGTCAGGGAGTACTTATAAAGGTGATATGGTAACTCACTTGGGTTCAGGGAGTACTTATATGAGACTAGGGTAACACACTTGGGGTCAGGGAGTACTTATAAAGGGGTTTGAATAACTCACTTGCGGTCAGAGAGTACATATATAGGGGATAGGATAACTCACTTGGGGTCAGGGAGTACATATTTGGGACTAGGGTAACTCACTTGCGGTCAGAGAGTACATATAAAGGGGATAGGATAAATCACTTGGGGTCAGGGAGTACTTATAAAGGGGCTATGGTACCTCACTTGGGGCCAGGGAGTACTTATATGGGACTAGGGTAACTCACTTGCGGTCAGGGAGTACTTATAAAGGGGCTAGGGTAACTCTCTTTGGGTCAAGGAGTACTTATATTGGACTAGGCTAACTCACTTGGTGTCTGGGAGAACTTATATGGGACCAGGGTAACTCACTAGTGGCCAGGGTGTACTTATAAAGGGGCTAGGGTAACTCACTTGGGGTCAGGGAGTAGTTATAAGGGACTAGGGTAACTCACTTGGGGTATGGGAGTACATATAAAGGGGCTAGGATAACTCACTTGCGGTCAGAGAGTACATATAAAGGGGCTAGGGTGACTCACTTGCGGTCAGGGAGTACTTATAAAGGGGCTATGGTAACTCACTTGGGGCCAGGGAGTACTTATAAAGGGGCTATGGTAACTCACTTGGGGTCAGGGAGTACTTATAAAGGGGCTAAGGTATCTCACTTGGGGTCAAGGAGTAATACTATGGGACTAGGATAATTCACTTGCCGTCAGAGAGTACATATAAAGGGGCTAGGATAACTCACTTGCGGTCAGAGAGTACTTATAAAAGGGCTAGGATAACTCACTTTGGTCAGGGAGTACTTATAAAGGTGATATGGTAATTCACTTGAGTTCAGGGAGTACTTATATGAGACTAGGGTAACACACTTGGGGTCAGGGAGTACTTATATGGGACTAGGGTAACTCACTTGCGGTCAGAGAGTACATATAAAGGAGATAGGATAACTCGCTTGGGGTAGGGAGTACATATATGGGACTAGGGTAACTCTCTTGGGGTTAGGGAGTGCTTATAAGGGACTAGGGTAACTCTCTTTGGGTAAAGGAGTACTTATATTGGACTAGGCTAACTCACTTGGTGTCTGGGATAACTTATATGGGACCAGGGTAACTCACTTGTGGCCAGGGTGTACTTATAAAGGGGCTAGGTAACTCACTTGGGGTCAGGGAGTAGTTATAAGGGACTAGGGTAACTCACTTGGGGTATGGGAGTACATATAAAGGGGCTAGGATAACTCACTTGGGGTCAGGGAGTACTTATAAAGGGGCAATGGTAACTCAATTGGGGCCAGGGAGTACTAATATGAAAATAGGGTAACACACTTGGGGTAGAGAGTACTTTTAAAGGGGCTAGGATAACTCACTTGGGGTCAGGGAGTACTTATATATGGGCTAGGTTAACTCACTTGGGGTCAGGGAGTACTTCGATGGGACTAGGATAACTCACTTGGGGTCAGGGAGTACATTTATGTGACTAAGGTTATACACTTGGGGTCAGTGAGAACTTATAAAGGTGCTACGGTGACTCATTTGGGGTCAGGGAGTACCTCTATGGGACTAGGGTAACTCACTTGTGTTCAGGGAATACATATATGAAACTAGGGTAACACACTTTGGGTCAGGGAGTACATATAAAGGGGCTATGATAACTCACTTGGGGTCAGGGAGTACTTATAAAGGGGTTATAGTAACTCATATGGGGTCAGGAAGTACTTATTTGGGACTAGGATACTCACTTAGGGACAGGGAGTTCTTAAATGGGACTAGGGTAACTCACTTGCGGTTAGAGAGTACATATAAAGGGGATAGGATAACTCACTTGGGGTCAGGGAGTACATATATGGGACTAGGGTAACTCTCTTGGGGTTAGGGAGTGCTTATAAGGGACTAGGGTAACTCATTTGGGATCTGGGAGTACATATAAAGCGGCTAGGATAACTCACTTGGGGTCAGGGAGTACTTATAAAGGGGCTATGGTAACTCACTTGGGGCCAGGAAGTACTAATATGACACTAGGGTAACACACTTGGGGTCAGGGAGTACTTATAAAGGGGCTAGGATTACTCACTTGGGGTCAGGGAGTACATTTATGGGACTAAGGTAACTCTCTTGGGGTCAGGGAGTACTCATAAGGGACTAGGGTACCTCACTTGGGGTCTGGGAGTACATATAAAGCGGCTAGGATAACTCACTTGCGGTCAGAGAGTACATATAAAGGGGCTAGGATAACTCACTTGCGGTCAGAGAGTACATATATAGGGGCTAGGATAACTCACTTGGGGTCAGGGAGTACTTATAAAGGGGCTATGGTTACTCACTTGGCGTCAAGGAGTACTACTATGGGACTAGGATAACTAACATTGCCGTCAGAGAGTAGATATAAAGGGGCTGGATAACTTACTTGGGGTCAGGGGAGTACTTATAAAGGGGCTATGGTAACTCACTTGGGGTCAGGGAGTACTTATAAAGGGCTATGGTAACTCACTTGGGCTCAAGGAGTATTACTATGGGACTTGGATAACTAACTTGGGGTCAGGGAGTACATATTTGGGACTAGGGTAACTCACTTGCGGTCAGAGAGTACATATAAAGGGGATAGGATAACTCACTTGGGGTCAGGGAGTACATATTTGGGACTAGGGTAACTCACTTGCGGTCAGAGAGTACTTATAAAGGGGCTAGGGTAACTCTCTTTGGGTCAAGGAGTACTTATATTGGACTAGGCTAACTCACTTGGTGTCTGGGAGAACTTATATGGGACCAGGGTAACTCACTAGTGGCCAGGGTGTACTTATAAAGGGGCTAGGGTAACTCACTTGGGGTCAGGGAGTAGTTATAAGGGACTAGGGTAACTCACTTGGGGTAATGGGAGTACATATAAAGGGCTAGGATAACTCACTTGCGGTCAGAGAGTACATATAAAGGGGCTAGGGTGACTCACTTGCGGTCAGGGAGTACTTATAAAGGGGCTATGGTAACTCACTTGGGGCCAGGGAGTACTTATAAAGGGGCTATGGTAACTCACTTGGGGTCAGGAGTACTTATAAAGGGGCTATGGTATCTCACTTGGGGTCAAGGAGTAATACTATGGGACTAGGATAACTCACTTGCCGTCAGAGAGTACATATAAAGGGGCTAGGATAACTCACTTGCGGTCAGAGAGTACTTATAAAGGGGCTAGGATAACTCACTTTGGTCAGGGAGTACTTATAAAGGTGATATGGTAACTCACTTGAGTTCAGGGAGTACTTATATGAGACTAGGGTAACACACTTGGGGTCAGGGAGTACTTATAGAGGGGTTTGAATAACTCACTTGCGGTCAGAGAGAACATATAAAGGGGATAGGATAACTCACTTGGGGTCAGGGAGTACATATATGGGACTAGGGTAACTCACTTGCGGTCAGAGAGTACATATAAAGGAGATAGGATAACTCACTTGGGGTAGGGAGTACATATATGGGACTAGGGTAACTCTCTTGGGGTTAGGGAGTGCTTATAAGGGACTAGGGTAACTCTCTTTGGGAAAGGGAGTACTTATATTGGACTAGGCTAACTCACTTGGTGTCTGGGATAACTTATATTGGGACCAGGGTAACTCACTTGTGGCCAGGTGTACTTATAAAGGGGCTAGGTAACTCACTTGGGGTCAGGGAGTAGTTATAAGGGACTAGGGTAACTCACTTGGGGTATGGGAGTACATATAAAGGGGCTAGGATAACTCACTTGGGGTCAGGGAGTACTTATAAAGGGGCTAGGGTAACTCTCTTTGGGTCAAGGAGTGTACTTATATTGGACTAGGCTAACTCACTTGGTGTCTGGGATAACTTATATTGGGACCAGGGTAACTCACTAGTGGCCAGGGTGTACTTATAAAGGGGCTAGGGTAACTCACTTGGGGTCAGGTAGTAGTTATAAGGGACTAGGGTAACTCACTTGGGGTATGGGAGTACATATAAAGGGGCTAGGATAACTCACCTGCGGTCAAAGAGTACATATAAAGGGGCTAGGATAACTCACTTGCGGTCAGAGAGTACATATAAAGGGGCTAAAATAACTTACTTGGGGTCAGGGAGTACATATATTGGGGCTAGGATATCTCACTTGCGGTCAGAGAGTACATATAAAGGTGCTAGGATAACTCACTTGGGGTCAGGGAGTACTTATAAAGGGGCTATGGTAACTCACTTGGGGTCAGAGAGTACATATAAAGGGGATGGGATAACTCCATTGGGCCAGGGAGTACTTATAAAGGGGCTAAGGTAACACATATGGGGTCAGGGGAGTACTTATATGAGACTAGGGAAACACACTTGGGGTCAGGGAGTACTTTTAAAGTGGTTTGAATAACCCACTTGCGGTCAGAGAGTACATATAATGGGGATAGGATAACTCACTTGGGATCAGGGAGTACATATATGGGACTAGGGTAACTCACTTGCGGTCAGAGAGTACATATAAAGGGGATGGGATAACTCCATTGGGCCAGGGAGTACTTATAAAGGGGCTAAGGTAACACATATGGGGTCAGGGAGTACTTATATGAGACTAGGGTAACACACTTGGGGTCAGGGAGTACTTTTAAAGTGGTTTGAATAACTCACTTGCGGTCAGAGAGTACATATAATGGGGATAGGATAACTCACTTGGCGTCAGGGAGTACATATATGGGACTAGGGTAATTCACTTGCGGTCAGAGAATACATATAAAGGGGATAGGATAATTCACTTGGGGTCAGGGAGTACATATATGGGACTAGGGTAACTCACTTGCGGTCAGAGAGTATATATAAATGGGATAGGATAACTCACTTGGGGTCAGGGAGTACTTATATGAGACGAGGGTAACACACTTGGGGTCAGGGAGTACTTTTAAAGTGGTTTGAATAACTCACTTGCGGTTAGAGAGTACATATAATGGGGATAGGATAACTCACTTGGGGTCAGGGAATACATATAATGGGGCTAGGATAACTCACTTGCGGTCAGAGAGTACATATAAAGGGGCTAGGATAACTCACTTGGGGTCAGGGAGTACTTATAAAGGGGTTTTAATAACTCAATTGCTGTCATATAGTACATATAAGGGGGCTAGGATAACTCATTTGGGGTCAGGGTGTACTTATAAAGGGGCTATGTTAACTCACTTGGGGTCAGGGAGTACTTATAAAGGGGCTATGGTACCTCACTTGGGGTCAGGGAGTACTTATATGGGACTAGGATAACTCACTTGCGGTCAGAGAATACATATAAAGGGGATAGGATAATTCACTTGGGGTCAGGGAGTACATATATGGGACTAGGGTAACTCACTTGCGTTCAGGGAGTACTTATAAAGGGGCTAGGGTAACTCTCTTTGGGTCAGGGAGTACTTCTATTGGACTAGGCTATTTCACTTGGTGTCTGGGAGTACTTATATGGACCAGGGTAACTCACTTGCGGTCAGAGAGTACATACAAAGGGGCTAGAATAACTCACTTGGGGTCAGGGAGTACATATAATGGGGCTAGGATATCTCACTTGCGGTCAGAGAGTACATATAAAGGTGCTAGGATAACTCACTTGGGGTCAGGGAGTACTTATAAAGGGGCTATGGTAACTCACTTGGGGTCAGGGAGTACTTATATGAGACTAGGGTAACACACTTGGGGTCAGGGAGTACTTTTAAAGTGGTTTGAATAACTCACTTGCGGTCGGAGAGTACATATAATGGGGATGGGATAACTCACTTAGGGTCATGGAGTACATATATGGGACTAGGGTAACTCACTTGCGGTCATTGAGTACATATAAAGGGCATGGGATAACTCACTTGGGCCAGGGAGTACTTATAAAGGGGCTAAGGTAACACACTTGGGGTCAGGGAGTACTTTTAAAGTGGTTTGAATAACTCACTTACGGTCAGAGAGTACATATATGGGACTAGGGTAACTCACTTGCGGTCAGAGAGTACATATAAAGGGGATGGGATAACTCACTTGGGCCAGGGAGTACTTATAAAGGGGCTATGGTACCTCACTTGGGGTCAGGGGAGTACTTATATGGGACTAGGATAACTCACTTGCGGTCAGAGAGTACATATAAAGGGGATAGGATAATTCACTTGGGGTCAGGGAGTACATATATGGGACTAGGGTAACTCACTTGCGGTCAGAGAGTACATATAAAGGGGATAGGATAACTCACTTGGGGTCAGGGAGTACTTATAAAGGGCTAAGGTAACACACTAGGGGTCAGGGAGTACTTATATGAGACTAGGGTAACACACTTGGGGTCAGGGAGTACTTTTAAAGTGGTTTTGAATAACTCACTTGCGGTCAGAGAGTACATATAATGGGGATAGGATAACTCACTTGGGGTCAGGGGAGTACATATATGGGACTAGGGTAACTCACTTGCGGTCAGATAGTACATATAAAGGGGATAGGATAACTCACTTGGGGTCAGGGGAGTACTTATAAAGGGGCTAAGGTAACACACTAGGGGTCAGGGAGTACTTATATGAGACTAGGGTAACACACTTGGGGTCAGGGAGTACTTTTAAAGTGGTTTGAATAACTCACTTGCGGTCAGAGAGTACATATAATGGGGATAGGATAACTCACTTGGGGTCAGGGAGTACTTATAAGGGACTAGGGTAACTCACTTGGGGTCTGGGAGTACATATAAAGCGGTTAGGATAACTCACTTGGGGTCAGGGAGTACTTATAAAGGGGGTATGGTAACTCATTTGGGGACAGGGAGTACTAATATGACAATAGGGTAACACACTTGGGGTCAGGGAGTATTTATAAAGGGGCTAGAATAACTCACTTGCGGTCAGAGAGTACATATAAAGGGGCTAGGATAACTCACTTGGGGTCAGGGAGTACATATAAAGGGGCTAGGATAACTCACTTGCGGTCAGAGAGTACATATAGAGGGGCTAAGATAACTCACTTGGGGTCAGGGTGTACATTTATGGGACTAAGGTAACTCTCTTGGGGACAGGAAGTACTTATAAAGGGCCTATGGTAACTCAATTGTGGCCAGGGAGTACTAATATGAAACTAGGGTAACACAATTGGGGTCAGGGAGTACTTATATGAGACTAGGGTAACACACTTGGGGTCAGGGAGTACTTTTAAAGTGGTTTGAATAACTCACTTGCGGTCAGAGAGTACATATAAAGGGGATAGGATAACTCACTTGGGGTCAGGGAGTACATATATGGGACTAGGGTAACTCGCTTGCGGTCAGGGAGTACTTATAAAGGGGCTAGGGTAACTCTCTTTGAGTCAAGGAGTACTTATATTGGACTAGGCTAACTCACTTGGTGTCAGGGAGTAGTTATAAGGGACTAGGGTAACTCACTTGGGGTCTGGGAGTACATATAAAGGGGCTAGGATAACTCACTTGCGGTGAGAGAGTACATATTTAGGGGCTAGGATAACTCACTTGGGGTCAGGGAATACTTATAAAGGGGCTATGGTAACTCACTTGGGGTCAAGGAGTACTTATATGAGAGTAGGGTAACACACTTGGGGTCAGGGAGTACTTTTAAAGTGGTTTGAATAACTCACTTGCGGTCAGAGAGTACATATAAAGGGTATAGGATAACTCACTTGGGGTCAGGGAGTACATATATGGGACTAGGGTAACTCACTTGCGGTCAGGGAGTACTTATAAAGGGGCTAGGGTAACTCTCTTTGGGTCAAGGAGAACTTATATTGGACTAGGCTAACTCACTTGGTGTCTGGGAGTACTTATAT
This sequence comes from Prorops nasuta, assembly GCF_024137725.1. Lineage (NCBI taxonomy): Eukaryota > Metazoa > Arthropoda > Insecta > Hymenoptera > Bethylidae > Prorops > Prorops nasuta. The sequence goes on along the minus strand of NW_027116987.1, from coordinate 14,829 downwards.
GGGACCAGGGTAACTCACTTGGGGCCAGGGTGTACTTATAAAGGGGCTAGGGTAACTCACTTGCGGTGAGAGAGTACATATAAAGGGCTAGGATAACTCACTTGGGGTCAGGGAATACTTATAAAGGGGCTATGGTAATTCACTTGGGGTCAAGGAGTACTACTATGGGACTAGGATAACTCACTTGCCGTCAGAGAGTACATATAAAGGGGCTAGGATAACTCACTTGAGGTCAGGGAGTACTACTATGGGACTAGGGTAACTCACTTGCGGTCAGAGAATACATATAAAGGAGCTAGGATAACTCACTTGGGGTCAGGGAGTACTTATAAAGGGGCTATGGTACCTCACTTGGGGTCAGGGAGTACTTATATGGGACCAGGGTAACTCACTTGCGGTCAGAGAGTACATATAAAGGGGCTAGGATAACTCACTTGGGGTCAGGGAGTACATATAATGGGGCTAGGATAACTCACTTGCGGTCAGAGAGTACATATAAAGGGGCTAGGATAACTCACTTGGGGTCAGGGAGTACTTATAAAGGGGCTAGGGTAACTCTCTTAGGGTCAAGGAGTACTTATATTGGACTAGGCTAACTCACTTGGTGTCTGGGAGTACTTATATGGGACCAGGGTAACTCACTTGCGGTCAGAAAGTACATATAAAGGGGCTAGGATAACTCACTTGGGGTCAGGGAGTACATATAATGGGGCTAGGATAACTCACTTGCGGTCAGAGAGTACATATAAAGGGGCTAGGATAAGTCACTTGGGGTCAGGGAGTACTTATAAAGGAGTTTTAATAACTCAATTGTTGCCAGATAGTACATATAAGGGGGCTAGGATAACTCATTTGGGGTCAGGGAGTACTTATAAAGGGGTTATGTTAACTCACTTGGGGTCAGGGAGTACTTATAAAGGGGCTATGGTAACTCACTTGGGGTCAGGGAGTACTTATATGGGACTAGGGTAACTCACTTGCGGTCAGAGAATACATATAAAGGTGCTAGGATAACTCACTTGGGGTCAGGGAGTACTTATAAAGGGGCTATGGTACCTCACTTAGAGTCAGGGAGTACTTATATGGTATAGGGTAACTCACTTGCTTTCAGGGAGTACTTATGAAGGGGCTAGGGTAACTCTCTTTGGGTCAAGGAGTACTTCTATTGGACTAGGCTAATTCACTTGGTGTCTGGGAGTACTTACATGGGACCAGGGTAACTCACTTGCGGTCAGAGAGTACATATAAAGGGGCTAGAATAACTCACTTGGGGTCAGGGAGTACATATATAGGGCTAGGATATCTCACTTGCGGTCAGAGAGTACATATAAAGGTGCTAGGATAACTCACTTGGGGTCAGGGAGTACTTATAAAGGGGCTATGGTAACTCACTTGGGGTCAGGGAGTACTTATATGAGACTAGGGTAACACACTTGGGGTCAGGGAGTACTTTTAAAGTGGTTTGAATAACTCACTTGCGGTCGGAGAGTACATATAATGGGGATGGGATAACTCACTTACGGTCATGGAGTACATATATGCGACTAGGGTAACTCACTTGCGGTCAGAGAGTACATATAAAGGGCATGGGATAACTCACTTGGGCCAGGGAGTACTTATAAAGGGGCTAAGGTAACACACTTGGGGTCAGGGAGTACTTTTAAAGTAGTTAGAATAACTCACTTGCGGTCAGAGAGTACATATATGGGACTAGGGTAACTCACTTGCGGTCAGAGAGTACATATAAAGGGGATGGGATAACTCACTTGGGCCAGGGAGTACTTATAAAGGGGCTATGGTACCTCACTTGGGGTCAGGGAGTACTTATATGGGACTAGGATAACTCACTTGCGGTCAGAGAGTACATATAAAGGGGATAGGATAATTCACTTGGGGTCAGGGAGTACATATATGGGACTAGGGTAACTCACTTGCGGTCAGAGAGTACATATAAAGGGGATAGGATAACTCACTTGGGGTCAGGGAGTACTTATAAAGGGGCTAAGGTAACACACTAGGGGTCAGGGAGTACTTATATGAGACTAGGGTAACACACTTGGGGTCAGGGAGTACTTTTAAAGTGGTTTGAATAACTCACTTGCGGTCAGAGAGTACATATAATGGGGATAGGATAACTCACTTGGGGTCAGGGAGTACATATATAGGGGCTAGGATAACTCACTTCCGGTCAGAGAGTACATATAGAGGGGCTAGGGTAACTCACTTGCGGTCGGAGAGTACATATAATGGGGCTAAGATAACTCACTTGGGGTCAGGGTGTACATTTATGGGACTAAGGTAACTCTCTTGGGGTCAGGAAGTACTTATAAAGGGCCTATGGTAACTCAATTGTGGCCAGGGAGTACTAATATGAAACTAGGGTAACACACTTGGGGTCAGGGAGTACTTATATGAGACTAGGGTAACACACTTGGGGTCAGGGAGTACTTTTAAAGTGGTTTGAATAACTCACTTGCGGTCAGAGAGTACATATAATGGGGATAGGATAACTCACTTGGCGTCAGGGAGTACATATATGGGACTAGAGTAATTCACTTGCGGTCAGAGAGTACATATAAAGGGGATGGGATAACTCACTTGGGCCAGGGAGTACTTATAAAGGGGCTATGGTACCTCACTTGGGGTCAGGGAGTACTTATATGGGCATGGATAATTCTCTTGCGGTCAGAAAGTACATATAAAGGGGCTAGGATAACTCACTTGGGGTCAGGGAGTACATATAATGGGGCTAGGATAACTCACTTGCGGTCAGAGAGTACATATAAAGGGGCTAGGATAAGTCACTTGGGGTCAGGGAGTACTTATAAAGGAGTTTTAATAACTCAATTGTTGCCAGATAGTACATATAAGGGGGCTAGGATAACTCATTTGGGGTCAGGGAGTACTTATAAAGGGGTTATGTTAACTCACTTGGGGTCAGGGAGTACTTATAAAGGGGCTATGGTAACTCACTTGGGGTCAGGGAGTACTTATATGGGACTAGGGTAACTCACTTGCGGTCAGAGAATACATATAAAGGTGCTAGGATAACTCACTTGGGGTCAGGGAGTACTTATAAAGGGGCTATGGTACCTCACTTAGAGTCAGGGAGTACTTATATGGTATAGGGTAACTCACTTGCTTTCAGGGAGTACTTATGAAGGGGCTAGGGTAACTCTCTTTGGGTCAAGGAGTACTTCTATTGGACTAGGCTAATTCACTTGGTGTCTGGGAGTACTTACATGGGACCAGGGTAACTCACTTGCGGTCAGAGAGTACATATAAAGGGGCTAGAATAACTCACTTGGGGTCAGGGAGTACATATAATGGGGCTAGGATATCTCACTTGCGGTCAGAGAGTACATATAAAGGTGCTAGGATAACTCACTTGGGGTCAGGGAGTACTTATAAAGGGGCTATGGTAACTCACTTGGGGTCAGGGAGTACTTATATGAGACTAGGGTAACACACTTGGGGTCAGAACGTAATTTTAAAGTGGTTTGAATAACCCACTTGCGGTCAGAGAGTACATATAATGGGGATAGGATAACTCACTTGGGATCAGGGAGTACATATATGGGACTAGGGTAACTCACTTGCGGTCAGAGAGTACATATAAACGGGATGGGATAACTCCATTGGGCCAGGGAGTACTTATAAAGGGGCTAAGGTAACACACTTGGGGTCAGGGAGTACTTATATGAGACTAGGGTAACACACTTGGGTTCAGGGAGTACTTTTAAAGTGGTTTGAATAACTCACTTGCGGTCAGAGAGTACATATAAAGGGTATAGGATAACTCACTTGGGATCAGGGAGTACATATATGGGACTAGGGTAACTCACTTGCGGTCAGGGAGTACTTATAAAGGGGCTAGGGTAACTCTCTTTGGGTCAAGGAGAACTTATATTGGACTTGGCTAACTCACTTGGTGTCTGGGAGTACATATATGGGACCAGGGTAACTCACTTGGGGCCAGGGTGTACTTATAAAGGGGCTAGGGTAACTCACTTGCGGTGAGAGAGTACATATAAAGGGCTAGGATAACTCACTTGGGGTCAGGGAGTACTTATATGAGACTAGGGTAACACACTTGGGTTCAGGGAGTACTTTTAAAGTGGTTTGAATAACTCACTTGCGGTCAGAGAGTACATATAATGGGGATAGGATAACTCACTTGGCGTCAGGGAGTACATATATGGGACTAGAGTAATTCACTTGCGGTCAGAGAGTACATATAAAGGGGATGGGATAACTCACTTGGGCCAGGGAGTACTTATAAAGGGGCTATGGTACCTCACTTGGGGTCAGGGAGTACTTATATGGGCATGGATAATTCTCTTGCGGTCAGAGAGTACATATAAAGGGGATAGTATAATTCACTTGGGGTCAGGGAGTACATATATGGGACTAGGGTAACACACTTGCGGTCAGAGAGTATATATAAAGGGGATAGGATAACTCACTTGGGGTCAGGGAAGTACTTATATGAGACTAGGGTAACACACTTGGGGTCAGGGAGTACTTTTAAAGTGGTTTGAATAATTCACTTGCGGTTAGAGAGTACATATAATGGGGATAGGATAACTCACTTGGGGTCAGGGAGTACATATAATGGGGCTAGGATAACTCACTTGCGGTCAGAGAGTACATATAAAGGGGCTAGGATAACTCACTTGGGGTCAGTGAGTACATATAATGGGGCTAGGATAACTCACTTGCGGTCAGAGAGTACATATAAAGGGGCTAGGATAACTCACTTGGGGTCAGGGAGTACTTATAAAGGGGTTTTAATAACTCAATTGTTGTCAGATAGTACATATAAGGGGGATAGGATAACTCACTTGGGGTAAGGGAGTACATATATGGGACTAGGGTAACTCACTAGCGGTCAGGGAGTACTTATAAAGGGGCTAGGGTAACTCTCTTTGAGTCAAGGAGTACTTATATTGGACTAGGCTAACTCACTTGGTGTCAGGGAGTAGTTATAAGGGACTAGGGTAACTCACTTGGGGTCTGGGAGTACATATAAAGGGGCTAGGATAACTCACTTGCGGTGAGAGAGTACATATAAAGGGGCTAGGATAACTCACTTGGGGTCAGGGAGTACTTATAAAGGGGCTATGGTACCTCACTTAGGGTCAGGGAGTACTTATATGGGACTAGGGTAACTCACTTGCGTTCAGGGAGTACTTATGAAGGGGCTAGGGTAACTCTCTTAGGGTCAAGGAGTACTTCTATTGGACTAGGCTAATTCACTTGGTGTCTGGGAGTACTTATATGGGACCAGGGTAACTCACTTGCGGTCAGAGAGTACATATAAAGGGGCTAAAATAACTTACTTGGGGTCAGGGAGTACATATATTGGGGCTAGGATATCTCACTAGCGGTCAGAGAGTACATATAAAGGTGCTAGGATAACTCATTTGGGGTCAGGGAGTACTTATAAAGGGGCTATGGTAACTCACTTGGGGTCAGGGATTACTTATATGAGACTAGGGTAACACACTTGGGGTCAGAAAGTCATTTTAAAGTGGTTTGAATAACCCACTTGCGGTCAGAGAGTACATAAAGGGGATGGGATAACTCCATTGGGCCAGGGAGTACTTATAAAGGGGCTAAGGTAACACATATGGGGTCAGGGAGTACTTATATGAGACTAGGGTAATTCACTTGCGGTCAGAGAGTACATATAAAGGGGATGGGATAACTCACTTGGGCCAGGGAGTACTTATAAAGGGGCTATGGTACCTCACTTGGGGTCAGGGAGTACTTATATGGGCAAGGATAATTCTCTTGCGGTCAGAGAATACATATAAAGGGGATAGGATAATTCACTTGGGGTCAGGGAGTACATATATGGGACTAGGGTAACTCACTTGCGGTCAGAGAGTATATATAAATGGGATAGGATAACTCACTTGGGGTCAGGGAGTACTTATATGAGACTAGGGTAACACACTTGGGTCAGGGAGTACTTTTAAAGTGGTTTGAATAACTCACTTGCGGTTAGAGAGTACATATAATGGGGATAGGATAACTCACTTGGGGTCAGGGAGTACATATAATGGGGCTAGGATAACTCACTTGCGGTCAGAGAGTACATATAAAGGGGCTAGGATAACTCACTTGGGGTCAGGGAGTACTTATAAAGGGGTTTTAATAACTCAATTGCTGTCAGATAGTACATATAAGGGGGCTATGTTAACTCACTTGGGGTCAGGGAGTACTTATAACGGGGCTATGGTACCTCACTTGGGGCCAGGGAGTACTAATATGAAACTAGGGTAACACACTTGGGGTCAGGGAGTACTTATATGAGACTAGGGTAACACACTTGGGGTCAGGGAGTACTTTTAAAGTGGTTTGAATAACTCACTTGCGGTCAGAGAGTACATATAATGGGGATAGGATAACTCACTTGGCGTCAGGGAGTACATATATGGGACTAGAGTAATTCACTTGCGGTCAGAGAGTACATATAAAGGGGATGGGATAACTCACTTGGGCCAGGGAGTACTTATAAAGGGGCTATGGTACCTCACTTGGGGTCAGGGAGTACTTATATGGGCATGGATAATTCTCTTGCGGTCAGAGAGTACATATAAAGGGGATAGTATAATTCACTTGGGGTCAGGGAGTACATATATGGGACTAGGGTAACACACTTGCGGTCAGAGAGTATATATAAAGGGGATAGGATAACTCACTTGGGGTCAGGGAGTACTTATATGAGACTAGGGTAACACACTTGGGGTCAGGGAGTACTTTTAAAGTGGTTTGAATAATTCACTTGCGGTTAGAGAGTACATATAATGGGGATAGGATAACTCACTTGGGGTCAGGGAGTACATATAATGGGGCTAGGATAACTCACTTGCGGTCAGAGAGTACATATAAAGGGGCTAGGATAACTCACTTGGGGTCAGTGAGTACATATAATGGGGCTAGGATAACTCACTTGCGGTCAGAGAGTACATATAAAGGGGCTAGGATAACTCACTTGGGGTCAGGGAGTACTTATAAAGGGGTTTTAATAACTCAATTGTTGTCAGATAGTACATATAAGGGGGATAGGATAACTCACTTGGGGTAAGGGAGTACATATATGGGACTAGGGTAACTCACTAGCGGTCTGGGAGTACTTATAAAGGGGCTAGGGTAACTCTCTTTGAGTCAAGGAGTACTTATATTGGACTAGGCTAACTCACTTGGTGTCAGGGAGTAGTTATAAGGGACTAGGGTAACTCACTTGGGGTCTGGGAGTACATATAAAGGGGCTAGGATAACTCACTTGCGGTGAGAGAGTACATATAAAGGGGCTAGGATAACTCACTTGGGGTCAGGGAGTACTTATAAAGGGTCTATGGTACCTCACTTAGGGTCAGGGAGTACTTATATGGGACTAGGGTAACTCACTTGCGTTCAGGGAGTACTTATGAAGGGGCTAGGGTAACTCTCTTAGGGTCAAGGAGTACTTCTATTGGACTAGGCTAATTCACTTGGTGTCTGGGAGTACTTATATGGGACCAGGGTAACTCACTTGCGGTCAGAGAGTACATATAAAGGGGCTAAAATAACTTACTTGGGGTCAGGGAGTACATATATTGGGGCTAGGATATCTCACTTGCGGTCAGAGAGTACATATAAAGGTGCTAGGATAACTCACTTGGGGTCAGGGAGTACTTATAAAGGGGCTATGGTAACTCACTTGGGGTCAGGGAGTACTTATATGAGACTAGGGTAACACACTTGGGGTCAGAAAGTAATTTTAAAGTGGTTTGAATAACCCACTTGCGGTCAGAGAGTACATATAATGGGGATAGGATAACTCACTTCGGATCAGGGAGTACATATATGGGACTAGGGTAACTCACTTGCGGTCAGAGAGTACATATAAAGGGGATGGGATAACTCCATTGGGCCAGGGAGTACTTATAAAGGGGCTAAGGTAACACATATGGGGTCAGGGAGTACTTATATGAGACTAGGGTAATTCACTTGCGGTCAGAGAGTACATATAAAGGGGATGGGATAACTCACTTGGGCCAGGGAGTACTTATAAAGGGGCTATGGTACCTCACTTGGGGTCAGGGAGTACTTATATGGGCAAGGATAATTCTCTTGCGGTCAGAGAATACATATAAAGGGGATAGGATAATTCACTTGGGGTCAGGGAGTACATATATGGGACTAGGGTAACTCACTTGCGGTCAGGGAGTACTTTTAAAGTGGTTTGAATAACTCACTTGCGGTTAGAGAGTACATATAATGGGGATAGGATAACTCACTTGGGGTCAGGGAGTACATATAATGGGGCTAGGATAACTCACTTGCGGTCAGAGAGTACATATAAAGGGGCTAGGATAACTCACTTGGGGTCAGGGAGTACTTATAAAGGGGTTTTAATAACTCAATTGCTGTCAGATAGTACATATAAGGGGGCTAGGATAACTCATTTGGGGTCAGGGTGTACTTATATGGGACTAGGATAACTCACTTGCGGTCAGAGAGTACATATAAAGGGGATAGGATAATTCACTTGGGGTCAGGGAGTACATATATGGGACTAAGGTAACTCACTTGCGTTCAGGGAGTACTTATAAAGGGGCTAGGGTAACTCTCTTTGGGTCAGGGAGTACTTCTATTGGACTAGGCTATTTCACTTGGTGTCTGGGAGTACTTATATGGGACCAGGGTAACTCACTTGCGGTCAGAGAGTACATATAAAGGGGCTAGAATAACTCACTTGGGGTCAGGGAGTACATATAATGGGGCTAGGATATCTCACTTGCGGTCAGAGAGTACATATAAAGGTGCTAGGATAACTCACTTGGGGTCAGGGAGTACTTATAAAGGGGCTATGGTAACTCACTTGGGGTCAGGGAGTACTTATATGAGACTAGGGTAACACACTTGGGGTCAGGGAGTACTTTTAAAGTGGTTTGAATAACTCACTTGCGGTCGGAGAGTACATATAATGGGGATGGGATAACTCACTTAGGGTCATGGAGTACATATATGCGACAAGGGTAACTCACTTGCGGTCAGAGAGTACATATAAAGGGCATGGGATAACTCACTTGGGCCAGGGAGTACTTATAAAGGGGCTAAGGTAACACACTTGGGGTCAGGGAGTACTTTTAAAGTGGTTTGAATAACTCACTTGCGGTCAGAGAGTACATATATGGGACTAGGGTAACTCACTTGCGGTCAGAGAGTACATATAAAGGGGATGGGATAACTCACTTGGGCCAGGGAGTACTTACAAAGGGGCTATGGTACCTCACTTGGGGTCAGGGAGTACTTATATGGGACTAGGATAACTCACTTGCGGTCAGAGAGTACATATAAAGGGGATAGGATAATTCACTTGGGGTCAGGGAGTACATATATGGGACTAGGGTAACTCACTTGCGGTCAGAGTGTACATATAAAGGGGATAGGATAACTCACTTGGGGTCAGGGAGTACTTATAAAGGGGCTAAGGTAACACACTAGGGGTCAGGGAGTACTTATATGAGACTAGGGTAACACACTTGGGGTCAGGGAGTACTTTTAAAGTGGTTTGAATAACTCACTTGCGGTCAGAGAGTACATATAATGGGGATAGAATAACTCACTTGGAGTCTGGGAGTACATATAAAGCGGCTAGGATAACTCACTTGGGGTCAGGGAGTACTTATAAAGGGGGTATGGTAACTCATTTGGGGACAGGGAGTACTAATATGACAATAGGGTAACACACTTGGGGTCAGGGAGTATTTATAAAGGGGCTAGAATAACTCACTTGCGGTCAGAGAGTACATATAAAGGGGCTAGAATAACTCACTTGGGGTCAGGGAGTACATATAAAGGGGCTAGGATAACTCACTTGCGGTCAGAGAGTACATATAGAGGGGCTAGGGTAACTCACTTGCGGTCGGAGAGTACATATAAAGGGGCTAAGATAACTCACTTGGGGTCAGGGTGTACATTTATGGGACTAAGGTAACTCTCTTGGGGTCAGGAAGTACTTATAAAGGGCCTATGGTAACTCAATTGTGGCCAGGGAGTACTAATATGAAACTAGGGTAACACACTTGGGGTCAGGGAGTACTTATATGAGACTAGGGTAACACACTTGGGGTCAGGGAGTACTTTTAAAGTGGTTTGAATAACTCACTTGCGGTCAGAGAGTACATATAAAGGGGATAGGATAACTCACTTGGGGTCAGGGAGTACATATATGGGACTAGGGTAACTCGCTTGCGGTCAGGGAGTACTTATAAAGGGGCTAGGGTAACTCTCGTTGAGTCAAGGTGTACTTATATTGGACTAGGCTAACTCACTTGGTGTCTGGGAGTACTTATATGGGACCAGGGTAACTCACTTGGGGCCAGGGTGTACTTATAAAGGGGCTAGGGTAACTCACTAGGGGTCAGGGAGTAGTTATAAGGGACTAGGGTAACTCACTTGGGGTATGGGAGTACATATAAAGGGGCTAGGATAACTCACTTGGGGTCAGGAAGTACTTATAAAGGGGCTATGGTACCTCACTTGGGGTCAGGGAGTACATATATGGGACTAGGGTAACTCACTAGCGGTCAGGGAGTACTTATAAAGGGGCTACGGTAACTCTCTTTGAGTCAAGGAGTACTTATATTGGACTAGGCTAACTCACTTGGTGTCAGGGAGTAGTTATAAGGGACTAGGGTAACTCACTTGGGGTCTGGGAGTACATATAAAGGGGCTAGGATAACTCACTTGCGGTGAGAGAGTACATATTTAGGGGCTAGGATAACTCACTTGGGGTCAGGGAATACTTATAAAGGGGCTATGGTAACTCACTTGGGGTCAAGGAGTACTTATATGAGAGTAGGGTAACACACTTGAGGTCAGGGAGTACTTTTAAAGTGGTTTGAATAACTCACTTGCGGTCAGAGTGTACATATATAGGGTATAGGATAACTCACTTGGGGTCAGGGAGTACATATATGGGACTAGGGTAACTCACTTGCGGTCAGGGAGTACTTATAAAGGGGCTAGGGTAACTCTCTTTGGGTCAAGGAGAAGTTATATTGGACTAGGCTAACTCACTTGGTGTCTGGGAGTACTTATATGGGACCAGGGTAACTCACTTGGGGCCAGGGTGTACTTATAAAGGGGCTAGGGTAACTCACTTGCGGTGAGAGAGTACATATAAAGGGCTAGGATAACTCACTTGGGGTCAGGGAATACTTATAAAGGGGCTATGGTAATTCACTTGGGGTCAAGGAGTACTACTATGGGACTAGGATAACTCACTTGCCGTCAGAGAGTACATATAAAGGGGCTAGGATAACTCACTTGAGGTCAGGGAGTACTACTATGGGACTAGGGTAACTCACTTGCTGTCAGAGAATACATATAAAGGAGCTAGGATAACTCACTTGGGGTCAGGGAGTACTTATAAAGGGGCTATGGTACCTCACTTGGGGTCAGGGAGTACTTATATGGGACTATGATAACTCACTTGCGGTCAGAGAGTACATATAAAGGGGATAGGATAACTCACTTGGGGTCAGGGAGTACTTATAAAGGGGCTAAGGTAACACACTAGGGGTCAGGGAGTACTTATATGAGACTAGGGTAACACACTTGGGGTCAGGGAGTACTTTTAAAGTGGTTTGAATAACTCACTTGCGGTCAGTGAGTACATATAATGGGGATAGGATAACTCACTTGGGGTCAGGGAGTACTTATAAGGGACTAGGGTAACTCACTTGGGGTCTGGGAGTACATATAAAGCGGCTAGGATAACTCACTTGGGGTCAGGGAGTACTTATAAAGGGGGTATGGTAACTCATTTGGAGACAGGGAGTACTAATATGACAATAGGGTAACACACTTGGGGTCAGGGAGTATTTATAAAGGGGCTAGAATAACTCACTTGCGGTCAGAGAGTACATATAAAGGGGCTAGGATAACTCACTTGGTGTCAGGGAGTACATATAAAGGGGCTAGGATAACTCACTTGCGGTCAGAGAGTACATATAGAGGGGCTAAGATAACTCACTTGGGGTCAGGGTGTACATTTATGGGACTAAGGTAACTCTCTTGGGGTCAGGAAGTACTTATAAAGGGCCTATGGTAACTCAATTGTGGCCAGGGAGTACTAATATGAAACTAGGGTAACACACTTGGGGTCAGGGAGTACTTATATGAGACTAGGGTAACACACTTGGGGTCAGGGAGTACTTTTAAAGTGGTTTGAATAACTCACTTGCGGTCAGAGAGTACATATAAAGGGGATAGGATAACTCACTTGGGGTCAGGGAGTACATATATGGGACTAGGGTAACTCGCTTGCGGTCAGGGAGTACTTATAAAGGGGCTAGGTTAACTCTCTTTGAGTCAAGGAGTACTTATATTGGACTAGGCTAACTCACTTGGTGTCTGGGAGTACTTATATGGGACCAGGGTAACTCACTTGGGGCCAGGGTGTACTTATAAAGGGGCTAGGGTAACTCACTAGGGGTCAGGGAGTAGTTATAAGGGACTAGGGTAACTCACTTGGGGTATGGGAGTACATATAAAGGGGCTAGGTTAACTCACTTGGGGTCAGGAAGTACTTATAAAGGGGCTATGGTACCTCACTTGGGGTCAGGGAGTACATATATGGGACTAGGGTAACTCACTAGCGGTCAGGGAGTACTTATAAAGGGGCTACGGTAACTCTCTTTGAGTCAAGGAGTACTTATATTGGACTAGGCTAACTCACTCGGTGTCAGGGAGTAGTTATAAGGGACTAGGGTAACTCACTTGGGGTCTGGGAGTACATATAAAGGGGCTAGGATAACTCACATGCGGTGAGAGAGTACATATTTAGGGGCTAGGATAACTCACTTGGGGTCAGGGAATACTTATAAAGGGGCTATGGTAACTCACTTGGGGTCAAGGAGTACTTATATGAGAGTAGGGTAACACACTTGGGGTCAGGGAGTACTTTTAAAGTGGTTTGAATAACTCACTTGCGGTCAGAGAGTACATATAAAGGGTATAGGATAACTCACTTGGGGTCAAGGAGTACATATATGGGACTAGGGTAACTCACTTGCGGTCAGGGAGTACTTATAAAGGGGCTAGGGTAACTCTCTTTGGGTCAAGGAGAACTTATATTGGACTAGGCTAACTCACTTGGTGTCTGGGAGTACTTATATGGGACCAGGGTAACTCACTTGGGGCCAGGGTGTACTTATAAAGGGGCTAGGGTAACTTACTTGCGGTGAGAGAGTACATATAAAGGGCTAGGATAACTCACTTGGGGTCAGGGAATACTTATAAAGGGGCTATGGTAATTCACTTGGGGTCAAGGAGTACTACTATGGGACTAGGATAACTCACTTGCCGTCAGAGAGTACATATAAAGGGGCTAGGATAACTCACTTGAGGTCAGGGAGTACTACTATGGGACTAGGGTAACTCACTTGCGGTCAGAGAATACATATAAAGGAGCTAGGATAACTCACTTGGGGTCAGGGAGTACTTATAAAGGGGCTATGGTACCTCACTTGGGGTCAGGGAGTACTTATATGGGACCAGGGTAACTCACTTGCGGTCAGAGAGTACATATAAAGGGGCTAGGATAACTCACTTGGGGTCAGGGAGTACATATAATGGGGCTAGGATAACTCACTTGCGGTCAGAGAGTACATATAAAGGGGCTAGGATAACTCACTTGGGGTCAGGGAGTACTTATAAAGGGGCTAGGGTAACTCTCTTAGGGTCAAGGAGTACTTATATTGGACTAGGCTAACTCACTTGGTGTCTGGGAGTACTTATATGGGACCAGGGTAACTCACTTGCGGTCAGAAAGTACATATAAAGGGGCTAGGATAACTCACTTGGGGTCAGGGAGTACATATAATGGGGCTAGGATAACTCACTTGCGGTCAGAGAGTACATATAAAGGGGCTAGGATAACTCACTTGGGGTCAGGGAGTACTTATAAAGGAGTTTTAATAACTCAATTGTTGTCAGATAGTACATATAAGGGAGTTAGGATAACTCATTTGGGGTCAGGGAGTACTTATAAAGGGGTTATGTTAACTCACTTGGGGTCAGGGAGTACTTATAAAGGGGCTATGGTAACTCACTTGGGGTCAGGGAGTACTTATATGGGACTAGGGTAACTCACTTGCGGTCAGAGAATACATATAAAGGTGCTAGGATAACTCACTTGGGGTCAGGGAGTACTTATAAAGGGGCTATGGTACCTCACTTAGGGTCAGGGAGTACTTATATGGTATAGGGTAACTCACTTGCTTTCAGGGAGTACTTATGAAGGGGCTAGGGTAACTCTCTTTGGGTCAAGGAGTACTTCTATTGGACTAGGCTAATTCACTTGGTGTCTGGGAGTACTTACATGGGACCAGGGTAACTCACTTGCGGTCAGAGAGTACATATAAAGGGGCTAGAATAACTCACTTGGGGTCAGGGAGTACATATAATGGGGCTAGGATATCTCACTTGCGGTCAGAGAGTACATATAAAGGTGCTAGGATAACTCACTTGGGGTCAGGGAGTACTTATAAAGGGGCTATGGTAACTCACTTGGGGTCAGGGAGTACATATATGGGACTAGGGTAACTCACTTGCGGTCAGAGAGTACATATAAAGGGGATGGGATAACTCCATTGGGCCAGGGAGTACTTATAAAAGGGCTAAGGTAACACACTTGGGGTCAGGGAGTACTTATATGAGACTAGGGTAACACACTTGGGGTCAGGGAGTACTTTTAAAGTGGTTTGAATAACTCACTTGCGGTCAGAGAGTACATATAATGGGGATAGGATAACTCCCTTGGCG
>NW_027116986.1:0-63642 GCF_024137725.1 Prorops nasuta | reverse complement strand
TGTGACTAAGGTAACACACTAGGGGTCAAGGAGTACTTATAAAGGGGCTATGATAACTCACTTGGGTTCAGGGGAGTACATATATGGGACTAGGGTAACTCACTTGCTGTCAGAGAGTACATATAAAGGGGCTAGGATAACTCACTTGGGGTCAGGGAGTACTTATAAAGGGGCTATGGTACCTCACTTGCGGTCAGGGAGTACTTATATGGGACTAGGGTAACTCACTTGCGGTCAGGGAGTACTTATAAAGGGGCTAGGGTAACTCACTTGGGGTCAGGAAGTACTACTATGGGACTAGGGTAACTCACTTGCGGTCAGAGAGTACATATAACGGGCTAGGTTAACTCACTTGGGGTCAGGGAGTACTTATAAAAAGGCTAGGGTAACTCACTTGGTGTCCGTGAGTACTTATATGGGACCAGGGTAACTCACTTGGGGCCAGGGGTGTACTTACTAAAGAGCTAGGGTAACTCTCTTGGGGTCAGGGGAGTACTTGTAAGGGACTAGGGTAACTCACTTTGGGTCTGAGAGTACATATAAAGCGGCTAGGATAACTCACTTGCGGTCAGAGAGTACATATAAAGGGGCTAGGGTAACTCACTTGCGGTCAGAAAGTACATATAAAGGGGCAGGATAACTCACTTGGGGTCAGGGAGTACTTATAAAGGGGCTATGGTAACTCACTTGGGGCCAGGTAGAACTAATATGAAACTAGGGTAACTCTCTTGGGGTCAGGGGAGTACTTGTAAGGGACTAGGGTAACTCACTTTAGGTCTGAGAGTACATATAAAGCGGCTAGGATAACTCACTTGCGGTCAGAGAGTACATATAAAGGGGCTAGGGTAACTCACTTGCGGTCAGAGAGTACATATAAAGGGGCTAGGATAGCTCATTTCGTGTCAGGGAGTACTTATAAAGGGGCTAGGGTTACTCACTTGCGGTCAGAGAGTACATATAAAGGGGCTAGGGTAACTCACTTGGGGTCAGGGAAGTACTTCAATGGGACTGGGATAATTCACTTGGGTTAGGGAGTACATTTATGTGACTAAGGTAACACACTTGGGGTCAGGGAGTACCTCTATGGGACTAGGGTAATTCACTTTTGCTCAGGGAATACATATATGAAACTAGGGTAACACACTTGGGGTCAGGGAGAGTACTTATAAAGGGGCTAGGAAAACTCACTTGGGGTCAGGGAGTACTTATAAAGGGGCTATGGTACCTCACTTTGGGTCAGTGAGTACCAATATGGGACTAGGGTAACTCACTTGGGGTCTGGGAGTACTTATATGGGACCAGGGTAACTCTCTTGGGGCCAGGGTGTACTTATAAAGGGGCTAGGGTAACTCACTTGCGGTCAGGGAGTACTTATAAAGGGGCTAGGGTAACCCAATTTGGGTCAAGGAGTACTTATACTAGGACTAGGCTCTCTCACTTGATGTCTGGGAGTACATATGTGGGACCAGGGTAACTCACTTGTGGCCAGGGTGTACTTATAAAGGGGCTTGGGTAGCTCACTTGGGGTTAGGGAGTACATTTATGTGACTAAGGTAACACACTTGGGGTCAGGGAGTACATATAAAGGGGCTAGGATAACTCACTTCCGGTTAGAGAGTACATATAAAGGGGCTAGGATAACTCACTTGGTGTCATGGAGTACTTATAAAGGGGCTAGGGTAACTCACTTGCGGTCATAGAGTACATATAAAGGGGCTAGGATAACTCACTTGCGGTCAGAGAGTACATATAAAGGGGATAGGATAACTCACTTGGGGTCAGGGAGTACATTTATGTGACTAAGGTAAACACACTAGGGGTCAAGGGAGTACTTATAAAGGGGCTATGATAACTCACTTGGGTTCAGGGAGTACTTATATGGGACTAGGGTAACTCACTTGCTGTCAGAGAGTACATATAAAAGGGGCTAGGATACTCACTTGGGGTCAGGGAGTACTTATAAAGGGGCTATGGTACCTCACTTGCGGTCAGGGAGTACTTATATGGGACTAGGGTAACTCACTTGCGGTCAGGGAGTACTTATAAAGGGGCTAGGGTAACTCACTTGGGGTCAGGGAGTACTACTATGGGACTAGGGTAACTCACTTGCGGTCAGAGAGTACATATAATCGGGCTAGGTTAACTCACTTGGGGTCAGGGAGTACTTATAAAAAGGCTAGGGTAACTCACTTGGTGTCCGTGAGTACTTATGTGGACCAGGGTAACTCACTTGGGGCCAGGGTGTACTTACTAAAGAGCTAGGGTAACTCACTTTGGGTCTGAGAGTACATATAAAGCGGCTAGGATAACTCACTTGCGGTCAGAGAGTACATATAAAGGGGCTATGGTAACTCACTTGGGGCCAGGTAGAACTAAAATGAAACTAGGGTAACTCTCTTGGGGTCAGGGAGTACTTGTAAGGGACTAGGGTAACTCACTTTAGGTCTGAGAGTACATATAAAGCGGCTAGGATAACTCACTTGCGGTCAGAGAGTACATATAAAGGGGCTAGGATAACTCACTTGGGGTCAGGGAGTACATATAATGGGGCTAGGATAACTCACTTGCGGTCAGAGAGTACATATAAATGGGCTAGGATAACTCACTTGGGGTCAGGGAGTACTTATAAAGGGGCTAGGGTAACTCACTTGCGGTCAGAGAGTACTTATATGGGACTAGGGTAACTCACTTGCGGTCAGAGAGTACATATAAAGGGGATAGGATAACTCACTTGGGGTCAGGGAGTACATTTATGTGACTAAGGTAACACACTAGGGGTCAAGGAGTACTTATAAAGGGGCTATGATAACTCACTTGGGTTCAGGGAGTACTTATATGGGACTAGGGTAACTCACTTGCTGTCAGAGAGTACATATAAAGGGGCTAGGATAACTCACTTGGGGTCAGGGAGTACTTATAAAGGGGCTATGGTACCTCACTTGCGGTCAGGGAGTACTTATATGGGACTAGGGTACCTCACTTGCGGTCAGGGAGTACTTATATGGGACTAGGGTAACTCACTTGCGGTCAGGGAGTACTTATAAAGGGGCTAGGGTAACTCACTTGGGGTCAGGGAGTACTACTATGGGACTAGGGTAACTCACTTGCGGTCAGAGAGTACATATAAACGGGCTAGGTTAACTCACTTGGGGTCAGGGAGTACTTATAAAAAGGCTAGGGTAACTCACTTGGTGTCCGTGAGTACTTATATGGGACCAGGGTAACTCACTTGGGGCCAGGGTGTACTTACTAAAGAGCTAGGGTAACTCTCTGGGGTCAGGGAGTACTTGTAAGGGACTAGGGTAACTCACTTTGGGTCTGAGAGTACATATAAAGCGGCTAGGATAACTCACTTGCGGTCAGAGAGTACATATAAAGGGGCTAGGGTAACTCACTTGCGGTCAGAAAGTACATATAAAGGGGCAGGATAACTCACTAGGGGTCAGGGAGTACTTATAAAGGGGCTATGGTAACTCACTTGGGGCCAGGTAGAACTAATATGAAACTAGGGTAACTCTCTTGGGGTCAGGGAGAGTACTTGTAAGGGACTAGGGTAACTCACTTTAGGTCTGAGAGTACATATAAAGCGGCTAGGATAACTCACTTGCGGTCAGAGAGTACATATAAAGGGGCTAGGGTAACTCACTTGCGGTCAGAGAGTACATATAAAGGGGCTAGGATAGCTCATTTCGTGTCAGGGAGTACTTATAAAGGGGCTAGGGTTACTCACTTGCGGTCAGAGAGTACATATAAAGGGGCTAGGGTAACTCACTTGGGGTCAGGGAGTACTTCAAATGGGACTGGGATAATTCACTTGGGGTTAGGGAGTACATTTATGTGACTAAGGTAACACACTTGGGGTCAGGGAGTACCTCTATGGGACTAGGGTAATTCACTTTTGCTCAGGGAATACATATATGAAACTAGGGTAACACACTTGGGGTCAGGGAGTACTTATAAAGGGGCTAGGAAAACTCACTTGGGGTCAGGGAGTACTTATAAAGGGGCCTATGGTACCTCACTTTGGGTCAGTGAGTACCAATATGGGACTAGGGTAACTCACTTGCGGTCAGAGAGTACATATAAAGGGGATAGGATAACTCACTTGGGGTCAGGGAGTACTTATAAAGGGGCTTGGTACCTCACTTGCGGTCAGGGAGTACTTATATGGGACTAGGGTAACTCACTTGCGGTCAGGGAGGTTACTTATAAAGGGGCTAGGGTAACTCACTTGGGGTCAGGGAGTACTACTATGGGACTAGGGTAACTCACTTGCGGTCAGAGAGTACATATAAACGGGCTAGGTTAACTCACTTGGGGTCATGGAGTACTTATAAAAAGGCTAGGGTAACTCACTTGGTGTCCGTGAGTACTTATATGGGACCAGGGTAACTCACTTGGGGCCAGGGTGTACTTATTAAAGAGCTAGGGTAACTCTCTTGGGGTCAGGGAGTACTTGTAAGGGACTAGGGTAACTAACTTTGGGTCTGAGAGTACATATACAGCGGCTAGGATAACTCACTTGCGGTCAGAGAGTACATATAAAGGGGCTAGGGTAACTCACTTGCGGTCAGAAAGTACATATAAAGGGGCAGGATAACTCACTTGGGGTCAGGGAGTACTTATAAAGGGGCTATGGTACCTCACTTGGGGTCAGTGAGTACCAATATGGGACTAGGGTAACTCACTTGCGGTCAGAGAGTACATATAAAGTGGCTAGGATAACTCACTTGGGGTCAGGGAGTACTTATAATGGGGCTAGGGTAACTCACTTGCGGTCAGAGAGTACATATAAAGGGGCTAGGATAACTCACTTGGGGTCAGGGAGTACTTATAAAGGGGCTAGGGTAACTCACTTGCGGTCAGAGAGTACTTATATGGGACTAGGGTAACTCACTTGCGGTCAGAGAGTACATATAAAGGGGATAGGATAACTCACTTGGGGTCAGGGAGTACATTTATGTGACTAAGGTAACACACTAGGGGTCAAGGAGTACTTATAAAGGGGCTATGATAACTCACTTGGGTTCAGGGAGTACTTATATGGGACTAGGGTAACTCACTTGCTGTCAGAGAGTACATATAAAGGGCTAGGATAACTCACTTGGGGTCAGGGAGTACTTATAAAGGGGCTATGGTACCTCACTTGCGGTCAGGGAGTACTTATATGGGACTAGGGTAACTCACTTGCGGTCAGGGAGTACTTATAAAGGGGCTAGGGTAACTCACTTGGGGTCAGGGAGTACTACTATGGACTAGGGTAACTCACTTGCGGTCAGAGAGTACATATAAACGGGCTAGGTTAACTCACTTGGGGTCAGGGAGTACTTATAAAAAGGCTAGGGTAACTCACTTGGTGTCCGTGAGTACTTATATGGGACCAGGGTAACTCACTTGGGGCCAGGGGTGTACTTACTAAAGAGCTAGGGTAACTCACTTTGGGTCTGAGAGTACATATAAAGCGGCTAGGATAACTCACTTGCGGTCAGAGAGTACATATAAAGGGGCTATGGTAACTCACTTGGGGCCAGGTAGAACTAATATGAGACTAGGGTAACTCTCTTGGGGTCAGGGAGTACTTGTAAGGGACTAGGGTAACTCACTTTAGGTCTGAGAGTACATATAAAGCGGCTAGGATAACTCACTTACGGTCAGAGAGTACATATAAAGGGGCTAGGGTAACTCACTTGCGGTCAGAGAGTACATATAAAGGGGCTAGGATAACTCACTTGGGGTCAGGGAGTACATATAATGGGGCTAGGATAACTCACTTGCGGTCAGAGATTACATATAAATGGGCTAGGATAACTCACTTGGGGTCAGGGAGTACTTATAAAGGGGCTAGGGTAACTCACTTGCGGTCAGAGAGTACTTATATGGGACTAGGGTAACTCACTTGCGGTCAGAGAGTACATATAAAGGGGATAGGATAACTCACTTGGGGTCAGGGAGTACATTTATGTGACTAAGGTAACACACTAGGGGTCAAGGAGTACTTATAAAGGGGCTATGATAACTCACTTGGGTTCAGGGAGTACTTATATGGGACTAGGGTAACTCACTTGCTGTCAGAGAGTACATATAAAGGGGCTAGGATAACTCACTTGGGGTCAGGGAGTACTTATAAAGGGGCTATGGTACCTCACTTGCGGTCAGGGAGTACTTATATGGGACTAGGGTAACTCACTTGCGGTCAGGGAGTACTTATAAAGGGGCTAGGGTAACTCACTTGGGGTCAGGGAGTACTACTATGGGACTAGGGTAACTCACTTGCGGTCAGAGAGTACATATAAACGGGCTAGGTTAACTCACTTGGGGTCAGGGAGTACTTATAAAAAGGCTAGGTAACTCACTTGGTGTCCGTGAGTACTTATATGGGACCAGGGTAACTCACTTGGGGCCAGGGTGTACTTACTAAAGAGCTAGGGTAACTCTCTTGGGGTCAGGGAGTACTTGTAAGGGACTAGGGTAACTCACTTTGGGTCTGAGAGTACATATAAAGCGGCTAGGATAACTCACTTGCGGTCAGAGAGTACATATAAAGGGGCTAGGGTAACTCACTTGCGGTCAGAAAGTACATATAAAGGGGCAGGATAACTCACTTGGGGTCAGGGAGTACTTATAAAGGGGCTATGGTAACTCACTTGGGGCCAGGTAGAACTAATATGAAACTAGGGTAACTCTCTTGGGTCAGGGAGTACTTGTAAGGGACTAGGGTAACTCACTTTAGGTCTGAGAGTACATATAAAGCGGCTAGGATAACTCACTTACGGTCAGAGAGTACATATAAAGGGGCTAGGGTAACTCACTTGCGGTCAGAGAGTACATATAAAGGGGCTAGGATAACTCACTTGGGGTCAGGGAAGTACATTATAATGGGGCTAGGATAACTCACTTGCGGTCAGAGAGTACATATAAATGGGCTAGGATAACTCACTTTGGGGTCAGGGGGAGTACTTATAAAGGGGCTAGGGTAACTCACTTGCGGTCAGAGAGTACTTATATGGGACTAGGGTAACTCACTTGCGGTCAGAGAGTACATATAAAGGGGATAGGATAACTCACTTGGGGTCAGGGAGTACATTTATGTGACTAAGGTAACACACTAGGGGGTCAAGGAGTACTTATAAAGGGGCTATGATAACTCACTTGGGTTCAGGGAGTACTTATATGGGACTAGGGTAACTCACTTGCTGTCAGAGAGTACATATAAAGGGGCTAGGATAACTCACTTGGGGTCAGGGAGTACTTATAAAGGGGCTATGGTACCTCACATGCGGTCAGGGAGTACTTATATGGGACTAGGGTAACTCACTTGCGGTCAGGGAGTACTTATAAAGGGGCTAGGGTAACTCACTTGGGGTCAGGGAGTACTACTATGGGACTAGGGTAACTCACTTGCGGTCAGAGAGTACATATAAACGGGCTAGGTTAACTCACTTGGGGTCAGGGAGTACTTATAAAAAGGCTAGGGTAACTCACTTGGTGTCCGTGAGTACTTATATGGGACCAGGGTAACTCACTTGGGGCCAGGGTGTACTTACTAAAGAGCTAGGGTAACTCTCTTGGGGTCAGGGAGTACTTGTAAGGGACTAGGGTAACTCACTTTGGGTCTGAGAGTACATATAAAGCGGCTAGGATAACTCACTTGCGGTCAGAGAGTACATATAAAGGGGCTAGGGTAACTCACTTGCGGTCAGAAAGTACATATAAAGGGGCAGGATAACTCACTTGGGGTCAGGGAGTACTTATAAAGGGGCTATGGTAACTCACTTGGGGCCAGGTAGAACTAATATGAAACTAGGGTAACTCTCTTGGGGTCAGGGGAGTACTTGTAAGGGACTAGGGTAACTCACTTTAGGTCTGAGAGTACATATAAAGCGGCTAGGATAACTCACTTGCGGTCAGAGAGTACATATAAAGGGGCTAGGGTAACTCACTTGCGGTCAGAGAGTACATATAAAGGGGCTAGGATAGCTCATTTCGTGTCAGGGAGTACTTATAAAGGGGCTAGGGTTACTCACTTGCGGTCAGAGAGTACATATAAAGGGGCTAGGGTAACTCACTTGGGGTCAGGGAGTACTTCAATGGGACTGGGATAATTCACTTGGGGTTAGGGAGTACATTTATGTGACTAAGGTAACACACTTGGGGTCAGGAGTACCTCTATGGGACTAGGGTAATTCACTTTTGCTCAGGGAATACATATATGAAACTAGGGTAACACACTTGGGGTCAGGGAGTACTTATAAAGGGGCTAGGAAAACTCACTTGGGGTCAGGGAGTACTTATAAAGGGGCTATGGTACCTCACTTTGGGTCAGTGAGTACCAATATGGGACTAGGGTAACTCACTTGCGGTCAGAGAGTACATATAAAGGGGATAGGATAACTCACTTGGGGTCAGGGAGTACTTATAAAGGGGCTATGGTACCTCACTTGCGGTCAGGGAGTACTTATATGGGACTAGGGTAACTCACTTGCGGTCAGGGAGTACTTATAAAGGGGCTAGGGTAACTCACTTGGGGTCAGGGAGTACTACTATGGGACTAGGGTAACTCACTTGCGGTCAGAGAGTACATATAAACGGGCTAGGTTAACTCACTTGGGGTCATGGAGTACTTATAAAAAGGCTAGGGTAACTCACTTGGTGTCCGTGAGTACTTATATGGGACCAGGGTAACTCACTTGGGGCCAGGGTGTACTTATTAAAGAGCTAGGGTAACTCTCTTGGGGTCAGGGAGTACTTGTAAGGGACTAGGGTAACTAACTTTGGGTCTGAGAGTACATATACAGCGGCTAGGATAACTCACTTGCGGTCAGAGAGTACATATAAAGGGGCTAGGGTAACTCACTGCGGTCAGAAAGTACATATAAAGGGGCAGGATAACTCACTTGGGGTCAGGGAGTACTTATAAAGGGGCTATGGTACCTCACTTGGGGTCAGTGAGTACCAATATGGGACTAGGGTAACTCACTTGCGGTCAGAGAGTACATATAAAGTGGCTAGGATAACTCACTTGGGGTCAGGGAGTACTTATAATGGGGCTAGGGTAACTCACTTGCGGTCAGAGAGTACATATAAAGGGGCTAGGATAACTCACTTGGGGTCAGGGAGTACTTATAAAGGGGCTAGGGTAACTCACTTGCGGTCAGAGAGTACTTATATGGGACTAGGGTAACTCACTTGCGGTCAGAGAGTACATATAAAGGGGATAGGATAACTCACTTGGGGTCAGGGAGTACATTTATGTGACTAAGGTAACACACTAGGGGTCAAGGAGTACTTATAAAGGGGCTATGATAACTCACTTGGGTTCAGGGAGTACTTATATGGGACTAGGGTAACTCACTTGCTGTCAGAGAGTACATATAAAGGGGCTAGGATAACTCACTTGGGGTCAGGGAGTACTTATAAAGGGGCTATGGTACCTCACTTGCGGTCAGGGAGTACTTATATGGGACTAGGGTAACTCACTTGCGGTCAGGGAGTACTTATAAAGGGGCTAGGGTAACTCACTTGGGGTCAGGGAGTACTACTATGGGACTAGGGTAACTCACTTGCGGTCAGAGAGTACATATAAACGGGCTAGGTTAACTCACTTGGGGTCAGGGAGTACTTATAAAAAGGCTAGGGTAACTCACTTGGTGTCCGTGAGTACTTATATGGGACCAGGGTAACTCACTTGGGGCCAGGGTGTACTTACTAAAGAGCTAGGGTAACTCACTTTGGGTCTGAGAGTACATATAAAGCGGCTAGGATAACTCACTTGCGGTCAGAGAGTACATATAAAGGGGCTATGGTAACTCACTTGGGGCCAGGTAGAACTAATATGAAACTAGGGTAACTCTCTTGGGGTCAGGGAGTACTTGTAAGGGACTAGGGTAACTCACTTTAGGTCTGAGAGTACATATAAAGCGGCTAGGATAACTCACTTACGGTCAGAGAGTACATATAAAGGGGCTAGGGTAACTCACTTGCGGTCAGAGAGTACATATAAAGGGGCTAGGATAACTCACTTGGGGTCAGGGAGTACATATAATGGGGCTAGGATAACTCACTTGCGGTCAGAGAGTACATATAAATGGGCTAGGATAACTCACTTGGGGTCAGGGAGTACTTATAAAGGGGCTAGGGTAACTCACTTGCGGTCAGAGAGTACTTATATGGGACTAGGGTAACTCACTTGCGGTCAGAGAGTACATATAAAGGGGATAGGATAACTCACTTGGGGTCAGGGAGTACATTTATGTGACTAAGGTAACACACTAGGGGTCAAGGAGTACTTATAAAGGGGCTATGATAACTCACTTGGGTTCAGGGAGTACTTATATGGGACTAGGGTAACTCACTTGCTGTCAGAGAGTACATATAAAGGGGCTAGGATAACTCACTTGGGGTCAGGGAGTACTTATAAAGGGGCTATGGTACCTCACTTGCGGTCAGGGAGTACTTATATGGGACTAGGGTAACTCACTTGCGGTCAGGGAGTACTTATAAAGGGGCTAGGGTAACTCACTTGGGGTCAGGGAGTACTACTATGGGACTAGGGTAACTCACTTGCGGTCAGAGAGTACATATAAACGGGCTAGGTTAACTCACTTGGGGTCAGGGAGTACTTATAAAAAGGCTAGGGTAACTCACTTGGTGTCCGTGAGTACTTATATGGGACCAGGGTAACTCACTTGGGGCCAGGGTGTACTTACTAAAGAGCTAGGGTAACTCTCTTGGGGTCAGGGAGTACTTGTAAGGGACTAGGGTAACTCACTTTGGGTCTGAGAGTACATATAAAGCGGCTAGGATAACTCACTTGCGGTCAGAGAGTACATATAAAGGGGCTAGGGTAACTCACTTGCGGTCAGAAAGTACATATAAAGGGGCAGGATAACTCACTTGGGGTCAGGGAGTACTTATAAAGGGGCTAGGGTAACTCACTTGCGGTCAGAGAGTACTTATATGGGACTAGGGTAACTCACTTGCGGTCAGAGAGTACATATAAAGGGGATAGGATAACTCACTTGGGGTCAGGGAGTACATTTATGTGACTAAGGTAACACACTAGGGGTCAAGGAGTACTTATAAAGGGGCTATGATAACTCACTTGGGTTCAGGGAGTACTTATATGGGACTAGGGTAACTCACTTGCTGTCAGAGAGTACATATAAAGGGGCTAGGATAACTCACTTGGGGTCAGGGAGTACTTATAAAGGGGCTATGGTACCTCACTTGCGGTCAGGGAGTACTTATATGGGACTAGGGTAACTCACTTGCGGTCAGGGAGTACTTATAAAGGGGCTAGGGTAACTCACTTGGGGTCAGGGAGTACTACTATGGGACTAGGGTAACTCACTTGCGGTCAGAGAGTACATATAAACGGGCTAGGTTAACTCACTTGGGGTCAGGGAGTACTTATAAAAAGGCTAGGGTAACTCACTTGGTGTCCGTGAGTACTTATATGGGACCAGGGTAACTCACTTGGGGCCAGGGTGTACTTACTAAAGAGCTAGGGTAACACTCTTGGGGTCAGGGAGTACTTGTAAGGGACTGGGGTAACTCACTTTGGGTCTGAGAGTACATATAAAGCGGCTAGGATAACTCACTTGCGGTCAGAGAGTACATATAAAGGGGCTAGGGTAACTCACTTGCGGTCAGAAAGTACATATAAAGGGGCAGGATAACTCACTTGGGGTCAGGGAGTACTTATAAAGGGGCTATGGTAACTCACTTGGGGCCAGGTAGAACTAATATGAAACTAGGGTAACTCTCTTGGGGTCAGGGAGTACTTGTAAGGGACTAGGGTAACTCACTTTAGGTCTGAGAGTACATATAAAGCGGCTAGGATAACTCACTTGCGGTCAGAGAGTACATATAAAGGGGCTAGGGTAACTCACTTGCGGTCAGAGAGTACATATAAAGGGGCTAGGATAGCTCATTTCGTGTCAGGGAGTACTTATAAAGGGGCTAGGGTTACTCACTTGCGGTCAGAGAGTACATATAAAGGGGCTAGGGTAACTCACTTGGGGTCAGGGAGTACTTCAATGGGACTGGGATAATTCACTTGGGGTTAGGGAGTACATTTATGTGACTAAGGTAACACACTTGGGGTCAGGGAGTACCTCTATGGGACTAGGGTAATTCACTTTTGCTCAGGGAATACATATATGAAACTAGGGTAACACACTTGGGGTCAGGGGAGTACTTATAAAGGGGCTAGGAAAACTCACTTGGGGTCAGGGAGTACTTATAAAGGGGCTATGGTACCTCACTTTGGGTCAGTGAGTACAAATATGGGACTAGGGTAACTCACTTGCGGTCAGAGAGTACATATAAAGGGGATAGGATAACTCACTTGGGGTCAGGGAGTACTTATAAAGGGGCTATGGTACCTCACTTGCGGTCAGGGAGTACTTATATGGGACTAGGGTAACTCACTTGCGGTCAGGGGAGTACTTATAAAGGGGCTAGGGTAACTCACTTGGGGTCAGGGAGTACTACTATGGGACTAGGGTAACTCACTTGCGGTCAGAGAGTACATATAAACGGGCTAGGTTAACTCACTTGGGGTCATGGAGTACTTATAAAAAGGCTAGGGTAACTCACTTGGTGTCCGTGAGTACTTATATGGGACCAGGGTAACTCACTTGGGGCCAGGGTGTACTTATTAAAGAGCTAGGGTAACTCTCTTGGGGTCAGGGAGTACTTGTAAGGGACTAGGGTAACTAACTTTGGGTCTGAGAGTACATATACAGCGGCTAGGATAACTCACTTGCGGTCAGAGAGTACATATAAAGGGGCTAGGGTAACTCACTTGCGGTCAGAAAGTACATATAAAGGGGCAGGATAACTCACTTGGGGTCAGGGAGTACTTATAAAGGGGCTATGGTACCTCACTTGGGGTCAGTGAGTACCAATATGGGACTAGGGTAACTCACTTGCGGTCAGAGAGTACATATAAAGTGGCTAGGATAACTCACTTGGGGTCAGGGAGTACTTATAAAGGGGCTAGGGTAACTCACTTGCGGTCAGGGAGTACTTATATGGGACTAGGGTAACTCACTTGCGGTCAGGGAGTACTTATAAAGGGGCTAGGGTAACTCACTTGGGGTCAGGGAGTACTACTATGGGACTAGGGTAACTCACTTGCGGTCAGAGAGTACATATAAACGGGCTAGGTTAACTCACTTGGGGTCAGGGAGTACTTATAAAAAGGCTAGGGTAACTCACTTGGTGTCCGTGAGTACTTATATGGGACCAGGGTAACTCACTTGGGGCCAGGGTGTGTACTTACTAAAGAGCTAGGGTAACTCACTTTGGGTCTGAGAGTACATATAAAGCGGCTAGGATAACTCACTTGCGGTCAGAGAGTACATATAAAGGGGCTATGGTAACTCACTTGGGGCCAGGTAGAACTAATATGAAACTAGGGTAACTCTCTTGGGGTCAGGGAGTACTTGTAAGGGACTAGGGTAACTCACTTTAGGTCTGAGAGTACATATAAAGCGGCTAGGATAACTCACTTACGGTCAGAGAGTACATATAAAGGGGCTAGGGTAACTCACTTGCGGTCAGAGAGTACATATAAAGGGGCTAGGATAACTCATTTCGGGTCAGAGAGTACATATAAAGGGGCTAGGGTAACTCACTTGGGGTCAGGGAGTACTTCAATGGGACTGGGATAATTCACTTGGGGTTAGGGAGTACATTTATGTGACTAAGGTAACACACTTGGGGTCAGGGAGTACCTCTATGGGACTAGGGTAATTCACTTTTGCTCAGGGAATACATATATGAAACTAGGGTAACACACTTGGGGTCAGGGAGTACTTATAAAGGGGCTAGGATAACTCACTTGGGGTCAGGGAGTACTTATAAAGGGGCTATGGTACCTCACTTGGGGTCAGTGAGTACCAATATGGGACTAGGGTAACTCACTTGCGGTCAGAGAGTACATATAAAGTGGCTAGGATAACTCACTTGGGGTCAGGGAGTACTTATAATGGGGCTAGGGTAACTCACTTGCGGTCAGAGAGTACATATAAAGGGGCTAGGGTAACTCACTTGGGGTCAGGGAGTACTTCAATGGGACTGGGATAATTCACTTGGGGTTAGGGAGTACATTTATGTGACTAAGGTAACACACTTGGGGTCAGGGAGTACCTCTATGGGACTAGGGTAATTCACTTTTGCTCAGGGAATACATATATGAAACTAGGGTAACACACTTGGGGTCAGGGAGTACTTATAAAGGGGCTAGGATAACTCACTTGGGGTCAGGGGAGTACTTATAAAGGGGCTATGGTACCTCACTTGGGGTCAGTGAGTACCAATATGGGACTAGGGTAACTCACTTGCGGTCAGAGAGTACATATAAAGGGGCTAGGATAACTCACTTGGGGTCAGGGAGTACTTATAAAGGGGTTATGGAAACTCACTTGGGGTCAGGGAGTACTTATATGGGACTAGGGTAACTCACTTGGGGTCAGGGAGTACTTATAAAGGGGCTAGGTTAACGCACTTTGGGTCAGGGTGTAGTTATAAGGGACTAGGGTAACTCACTTGGAGTCTGGGAGTACATATAAAGGGGCTAGGGTAACCCACTTAGGGTCAGGGAGTACTTAAGAAGGGGCTACGGTAACTCACTTTTGTTCAAGGAGTACTTATATGGGACTAGGGTAACTCACTTGGAGTCAGGGAGTACATATAAAGGGGCTAGTATAACTCACTTGCGGTCAGAGAGTACATATAAAGGGCTAGGATAACTCACTTGGGGTCAGGGAGTACTTATAAAGGGGCTAGGATAACTCACTTGCGGTCAGAGAGTACATATAAAGGGGCTAGAATAACTCACTTTGGGTAAGGAGTACTTATATAGGACTAGGGTAATTCACTTGCGGTCAGAGAGAACATATATAGGGATAGGATAACTCACTTGCGGTCAGAGAGTACATATAAAGGGGCTAGAATAACTCACTTGTTGTCAGGGAGTACTTCTATGGGACTAGGGTATTTCACTTGCCGTCAGAGTGTACATATAAAGGGGCTAGGATAACTCACTTGGGGTCAGGGAGTAGTTATAAAGGGGCTATGGTAACTCACTTGGGGTCAGTGAGTACCAATATGGGACTAGGGTAACTCACTTGCGGTCAGAGAGTACATATAAAGGTGATATGGTAACTCACTTGGGGTCAGGGAGTACTTATATGGGACTAGGGTAACTCAGTTGCGGTCAGAGAGTACATATAAACGGGCTAGGATAACTCACTTGGGGTCAGGGAGTACATATAATGGGGCTAGGATAACTCACTTGCGGTCAGAGAGTACATATAAAGGAGCCAGGATAACTCACTTGGGGTCACGGAGTACTTATAAAGGCGCTAGGATAACTCACTTGCTGTCAGAGAGTACATATAAAGGGGCTAGGATAACTCACTTGGGGTCAAGGAGTACTTATAAAGGGGCTATGGTAACTCACTTGGGGTCAGGGAGTACTTATATGGGACTAGGGTAACTCACTTGCGGTCAGAGAGTACATATAAAGAGGATAGGATAACTCATTTGGGGTCAGAGAGTACTTATAAAGGGGCTATGGCACCTCACTTTGGATCAGGGAGTACTTATATGGGATTAGGGTAACTCACTTGCGGTCAGGGAGTACTTATAAAGGGGCTAGGGTAACTCTCTTCGGGTCAAGGAGTACTTATATTGGACTAGGCTAACTCACTTGGTGTCTGGGAGTACTTATATGGGACCAGGGTAACTCACTTGGGGCCAGGGTGTACTTATAAAGGTGCTAGGGTAACTCACTTGGGGTCAGGGAGTACTTATAAAGGGGTTAGAATAACTCACTTGCGGTTAGGGAGTACTTACAAAGGTGATATGGTAACACACTTGGGGTCAGGGAGTACTTCTATGGGACTAGGGTAACTAACTTGCGGTCAGAGAGGACATATAAAGGGGCTAGGATAACTCACTTGTGGTCAGGGAGTACTTATATAGGGGCTAGGGTAACTCACTTGGGGTCAGGGAGTACTTCTATGGGACTAGGGTAACTCACTTGGGGTCTGGGAGTACTTATATGGGACCAGGGTAACTCTCTTGGGGCCAGGGTGTACTTATAAAGGGGCTAGGGTAACTCACTTGCGGTCAGGTAGTACTTATAAAGGGGCTAGGGTAACCCAATTTGGATCAAGGAGTACTTATACTAGACTAGGCTCTCTCACTTGATGTCTGGGAGTACATATGTGGGACCAGGGTAACTCACTTGTGGCCAGGGTGTACTTATAAAGGGGCTTGGGTAGCTCACTTGGGGTTAGGGAGTACATTTATGTGACTAAGGTAACACACTTGGGGTCAGGGAGTACCTCTATGGGACTAGGGTAATTCACTTTTGCTCAGGGAATACATATATGAAACTAGGGTAACACACTTGGGGTCAGGGAGTACTTATAAAGGGGCTAGGATAACTCACTTGGGGTCAGGGAGTACTTATAAAGGGGCTATGGTACCTCACTTGGGGTCAGTGAGTACCAATATGGGACTAGGGTAACTCACTTGCGGTCAGAGAGTACATATAAAGTGGCTAGGATAACTCACTTGGGGTCAGGGAGTACTTATAATGGGGCTAGGGTAACTCACTTGCGGTCAGAGAGTACATATAAAGGGGCTAGGATAACTCACTTGGGGTCAGGGAGTACATATAATGGGGCTAGGATAACTCACTTGCGTTCAGAGAGTACATATAAAGGGGCTAGGATAACTCACTTTCTGTCAGAGAGTACATATAAAGGGGCTAGGATAACTCACTTGGGGTCAGGGAGTACTTATAAGGGGCTAGGGTAACTCACTTGCGGTCAGAGAGTACATATAAAGGGGCTAGGATAACTCACTTGGGGTCAGGGAGTACTTATAAAGGGGTTATGGAAACTCACTTGGGGTCAGGGAGTACTTATATGGGACTAGGGTAACTCACTTGGGGTCAGGGAGTACTTATAAAGGGGCTAGGTTTACGCACTTTGGGTCAGGGTGTAGTTATAAGGGACTAGGGTAACTCACTTGGAGTCTGGGAGTACATATAAAGGGGCTAGGGTAACCCACTTAGGGTCAGGGAGTACTTAAGAAGGGGCTACGGTAACTCACTTTTGTTCAAGGAGTACTTATATGGGACTAGGGTAACTCACTTGGAGTCAGGGAGTACATATAAGGGGCTAGTTAACTCACTTGCGGTCAGAGAGTACATATAAAGGGCTAGGATAACTCTCTTGGGGCCAGGGTTGTACTTATAAAGGGGCTAGGGTAACTCACTTGCGGTCAGGTAGTACTTATAAAGGGGCTAGGGTAACCCAATTTGGGTCAAGGAGTACTTATACTAGACTAGGCTCTCTCACTTGATGTCTGGGAGTACATATGTGGGACCAGGGTAACTCACTTGTGGCCAGGGTGTACTTATAAAGGGGCTTGGGTAGCTCACTTGGGGTTAGGGAGTACATTTATGTGACTAAGGTAACACACTTGGGGTCAGGGAGTACATATAAAGGGGCTAGGATAACTCACTTGGTGTCATGGAGTACATATAAAGGGGCTAGGATAACTCACTTGGGTCAGGGAGTACTTATAAAGGGGCTAGGGTAACTCACTTGCGGTCAGAGAGTACATATAAAGGGGCTAGGATAACTCACTTGGGGTCAGGGAGTACTTATAAAGGGGTTATGGAAACTCACTTGGGGTCAGGGAGTACTTATATGGGACTAGGGTAACTCACTTGGGGTCAGGGAGTACTTATAAAGGGGCTAGGTTAACGCACTTTGGGTCAGGGTGTAGTTATAAGGGACTAGGGTAACTCACTTGGAGTCTGGGAGTACATATAAAGGGGCTAGGGTAACCCACTTAGGGTCAGGGAGTACTTAAGAAGGGGCTACGGTAACTCACTTTTGTTCAAGGAGTACTTATATGGGACTAGGGTAACTCACTTGGAGTCAGGGAGTACATATAAAGGGGCTAGTATAACTCACTTGCGGTCAGAGGGTACATATAAAGGGCTAGGATAACTCACTTGGGGTCAGGGAGTACTTATAAAGGGGCTAGGATAACTCACTTGCGGTCAGAGAGTACATATAAAGGGGCTAGAATAACTCACTTGGGGTAAGGAGTACTTATATAGGACTAGGGTAATTCACTTGCGGTCAGAGAGAACATATATAGGGATAGGATAACTCACTTGCGGTCAGAGAGTACATATAAAGGGGCTAGAATAACTCACTTGTTGTCAGGGAGTACTTCTATGGGACTAGGGTATTTCACTTGCCGTCAGAGTGTACATATAAAGGGGCTAGGATAACTCACTTGGGGTCAGGGAGTAGTTATAAAGGGGCTATGGTAACTCACTTGGGGTCAGTGAGTACCAATATGGGACTAGGGTAACTCACTTGCGGTCAGAGAGTACATATAAAGGTGATATGGTAACTCACTTGGGGTCAGGGAGTACTTATATGGGACTAGGGTAACTCAGTTGCGGTCAGAGAGTACATATAAACGGGCTAGGATAACTCACTTGGGGTCAGGGAGTACATATAATGGGGCTAGGATAACTCACTTGCGGTCAGAGAGTACATATAAAGGAGCCAGGATAACTCACTTGGGGTCACGGAGTACTTATAAAGGCGCTAGGATAACTCACTTGCTGTCAGAGAGTACATATAAAGGGGCTAGGATAACTCACTTGGGGTCAAGGAGTACTTATAAAGGGGCTATGGTAACTCACTTGGGGTCAGGGAGTACTTATATGGGACTAGGGTAACTCACTTGCGGTCAGAGAGTACATATAAAGAGGATAGGATAACTCATTTGGGGTCAGAGAGTACTTATAAAGGGGCTATGGCGCCTCACATTGGGTCAGGGAGTACTTATATGGGATTAGGGTAACTCACTTGCGGTCAGGGAGTACTTATAAAGGGGCTAGGGTAACTCTCTTCGGGTCAAGGAGTACTTATATTGGACTAGGCTAACTCACTTGGTGTCTGGGAGTACTTATATGGGACCAGGGTAACTCACTTGGGGCCAGGGTGTACTTATAAAGGTGCTAGGGTAACTCACTTGGGGTCAGGGAGTACTTATAAAGGGGTTAGAATAACTCACTTGCGGTTAGGGAGTACTTACAAAGGTGATATGGTAACACACTTGGGGTCAGGGAGTACTTCTATGGGACTAGGGTAACTAACTTGCGGTCAGAGAGGACATATAAAGGGGCTAGGATAACTCACTTGTGGTCAGGGAGTACTTATATAGGGGCTAGGGTAACTCACTTGGGGTCAGGGAGTACTTCTATGGGACTAG
Organism: Prorops nasuta; assembly: GCF_024137725.1. Taxonomy (NCBI): domain Eukaryota; kingdom Metazoa; phylum Arthropoda; class Insecta; order Hymenoptera; family Bethylidae; genus Prorops; species Prorops nasuta. Next base: position 44,313 of record NW_027116986.1, on the reverse strand, counting down.
GGTAACTCACTTGGGGTCTGGGAGTACTTATATGGGACCAGGGTAACTCTCTTGGGGCCAGGGTGTACTTATAAAGGGGCTAGGGTAACTCACTTGGGGTCAGTGAGTACCAATATGGGACTAGGGTAACTCACTTGCGGTCAGAGTGTACATATAAAGGGGCTAGGATAACTCACTTGGGGTCAGGGAGTAGTTATAAAGGGGCTATGGTAACTCACTTGGGGTCAGTGAGTACCAATATGGGACTAGGGTAACTCACTTGCGGTCAGAGAGTACATATAAAGGTGATATGGTAACTCACTTGGGGTCAGGGAGTACTTATATGGGACTAGGGTAACTCAGTTGCGGTCAGAGAGTACATATAAACGGGCTAGGATAACTCACTTGGGGTCAGGGAGTACATATAATGGGGCTAGGATAACTCACTTGCGGTCAGAGAGTACATATAAAGGAGCCAGGATAACTCACTTGGGGTCACGGAGTACTTATAAAGGCGCTAGGATAACTCACTTGCTGTCAGAGAGTACATATAAAGGGGCTAGGATAACTCACTTGGGGTCAAGGAGTACTTATAAAGGGGCTATGGTAACTCACTTGGGGTCAGGGAGTACTTATATGGGACTAGGGTAACTCACTTGCGGTCAGAGAGTACATATAAAGAGGATAGGATAACTCATTTGGGGTCAGAGAGTACTTATAAAGGGGCTATGGCACCTCACTTTGGGTCAGGGAGTACTTATATGGGATTAGGGTAACTCACTTGCGGTCAGGGAGTACTTATAAAGGGGCTAGGGTAACTCTCTTCGGGTCAAGGAGTACTTATATTGGACTAGGCTAACTCACTTGGTGTCTGGGAGTACTTATATGGGACCAGGGTAACTCACTTGGGGCCAGGGTGTACTTATAAAGGTGCTAGGGTAACTAACTTGGGGTCAGGGAGTACTTATAAAGGGGTTAGAATAACTCACTTGCGGTTAGGGAGTACTTACAAAGGTGATATGGTAACACACTTGGGGTCAGGGAGTACTTCTATGGGACTAGGGTAACTAACTTGCGGTCAGAGAGGACATATAAAGAGGCTAGGATAACTCACTTGTGGTCAGGGAGTACTTATATAGGGGCTAGGGTAACTCACTTGGGGTCAGGGAGTACTTCTATGGGACTAGGGTAACTCACTTGGGGTCTGGGAGTACTTATATGGGACCAGGGTAACTCTCTTGGGGCCAGGGTGTACTTATAAAGGGGCTAGGGTAACTCACTTGCGGTCAGGTAGTACTTATAAAGGGGCTAGGGTAACCCAATTTGGGTCAAGGAGTACTTATACTAGACTAGGCTCTCTCACTTGATGTCTGGGAGTACATATGTGGGACCAGGGTAACTCACTTGTGGCCAGGGTGTACTTATAAAGGGGCTTGGGTAGCTCACTTGGGGTTAGGGAGTACATTTATGTGACTAAGTTAACACACTTGGGGTCAGGGAGTACATATAAAGGGGCTAGGATAACTCACTTGGTGTCATGGAGTACTTATAAAGGGGCTAGGGTAACTCACTTGCGGTCAGAGAGTACATATAAAGGGGCTAGGATAACTCACTTGGGGTCAGGGAGTACATATAATGGGGCTAGGATAACTCACTTGCGTTCAGAGAGTACATATAAAGGGGCTAGGATAACTCACTTTCGGTCAGAGAGTACATATAAATGGGCTAGGATAACTCACTTGGGGTCAGGGAGTACTTATAAATGGGCTAGGGTAACTCACTTGCGGTCAGAGAGTACTTATATGGGACTATGGTAACTCACTTGCGGTCAGAGAGTACATATAAAGGGGCTAGGATAACTCACTTGGGGTCAGGGAGTACTTATAAAGGGGCTATGGTACCTCACTTGCGGTCAGGGAGTACTTATATGGGACTAGGGTAACTCACTTGCGGTCAGGGAGTACTTATAAAGGGGCTAGGGTAACTCACTTGGGGTCAGGGAGTACTACTATGGGACTAGGGTAACTCACTTGCGGTCAGAGAGTACATATAAACGGGCTAGGTTAACTCACTTGGGGTCAGGGAGTACTTATAAAAAGGCTAGGGTAACTCACTTGGTGTCCGTGAGTACTTATATGGGACCAGGGTAACTCACTTGGGGCCAGGGTGTACTTATTAAAGAGCTAGGGTAACTCTCTTGGGGTCAGGGAGTACTTGTAAGGGACTAGGGTAACTCACTTTGGGTCTGAGAGTACATATAAAGCGGCTAGGATAACTCACTTGCGGTCAGAGAGTACATATATAGGGATAGGATAACTCACTTGCGGTCAGAGAGTACATATAAAGGGGCTAGAATAACTCACTTGTTGTCAGGGAGTACTTCTATGGGACTAGGGTATTTCACTTGCCGTCAGAGTGTACATATAAAGGGGCTAGGATAACTCACTTGGGGTCAGGGAGTAGTTATAAAGGGGCTATGGTAACTCACTTGGGGTCAGTGAGTACCAATATGGGACTAGGGTAACTCACTTGCGGTCAGAGAGTACATATAAAGGTGATATGGTAACTCACTTGGGGTCAGGGAGTACTTATATGGGACTAGGGTTACTCAGTTGCGGTCAGAGAGTACATATAAACGGGCTAGGATAACTCACTTGGGGTCAGGGAGTACATATAATGGGGCTAGGATAACTCACTTGCGGTCAGAGAGTACATATAAAGGAGCCAGGATAACTCACTTGGGGTCACGGAGTACTTATAAAGGCGCTAAGATAACTCACTTGCTGTCAGAGAGTACATATAAAGGGGCTAGGATAACTCACTTGGGGTCAAGGAGTACTTATAAAGGGGCTATGGTAACTCACTTGGGGTCAGGGAGTACTTATATGGGACTAGGGTAACTCACTTGCGGTCAGAGAGTACATATAAAGAGGATAGGATAACTCATTTGGGGTCAGAGAGTACTTATAAAGGGGCTATGGCGCCTCACATTGGGTCAGGGAGTACTTATATGGGATTAGGGTAACTCACTTGCGGTCAGGGAGTACTTATAAAGGGGCTAGGGTAACTCTCTTCGGGTCAAGGAGTACTTATATTGGACTAGGCTAACTCACTTGGTGTCTGGGAGTACTTATATGGGACCAGGGTAACTCACTTGGGGCCAGGGTGTACTTATAAAGGTGCTAGGGTAACTCACTTGGGGTCAGGGAGTACTTATAAAGGGGTTAGAATAACTCACTTGCGGTTAGGGAGTACTTACAAAGGTGATATGGTAACACACTTGGGGTCAGGGAGTACTTCTATGGGACTAGGGTAACTAACTTGCGGTCAGAGAGGACATATAAAGGGGCTAGGATAACTCACTTGTGGTCAGGGAGTACTTATATAGGGGCTAGGGTAACTCACTTGGGGTCAGGGAGTACTTCTATGGGACTAGGGTAACTCACTTGGGGTCTGGGGAGTACTTATATGGGACCAGGGTAACTCTCTTGGGGCCAGGGTGTACTTATAAAGGGGCTAGGGTAACTCACTTGCGGTCAGGGAGTACTTATAAAGGGGCTAGGGTAACCCAATTTGGGTCAAGGAGTACTTATACTAGACTAGGCTCTCTCACTTGATGTCTGGGAGTACATATGTGGGACCAGGGTAACTCACTTGTGGCCAGGGTGTACTTATAAAGGGGCTTGGGTAGCTCACTTGGGGTTAGGGAGTACATTTATGTGACTAAGGTAACACACTTGTGGTCAGGGAGTACATATAAAGGGGCTAGGATAACTCACTTCCGGTCAGAGAGTACATATAAAGGGGCTAGGATAACTCACTTGGTGTCATGGAGTACTTATAAAGGGGCTAGGGTAACTCACTTGCGGTCAGAGAGTACATATAAAGGGGCTAGGATAACTCACTTGGGGTCAGGGAGTACATATAATGGGGCTAGGATAACTCACTTGCGTTCAGAGAGTACATATAAAGGGGCTAGGATAACTCACTTTCGGTCAGAGAGTACATATAAATGGGCTAGGATAACTCACTTGGGGTCAGGGAGTACTTATAAAGGGGCTAGGGTAACTCACTTGCGGTCAGAGAGTACTTATATGGGACTAGGGTAACTCACTTGCGGTCAGAGAGTACATATAAAGGGGATAGGATAACTCACTTGGGGTCAGGGAGTACATTTATGTGACTAAGGTAACACACTAGGGGTCAAGGAGTACTTATAAAGGGGCTATGATAACTCACTTGGGTTCAGGGAGTACTTATATGGGACTAGGGTAACTCACTTGCTGTCAGAGAGTACATATAAAGGGGCTAGGATAACTCACTTGGGGTCAGGGAGTACTTATAAAGGGGCTATGGTACCTCACTTGCGGTCAGGGAGTACTTATATGGGACTAGGGTAACTCACTTGCGGTCAGGGAGTACTTATAAAGGGGCTAGGGTAACTCACTTGGGGTCAGGGAGTACTACTATGGGACTAGGGTAACTCACTTGCGGTCAGAGAGTACATATAAATGGGCTAGGTTAACTCACTTGGGGTCAGGGAGTACTTATAAAAAGGCTAGGGTAACTCACTTGGTGTCCGTGAGTACTTATATGGGACCAGGGTAACTCACTTGGGGCCAGGGTGTACTTACTAAAGAGCTAGGGTAACTCTCTTGGGGTCAGGGAGTACTTGTAAGGGACTAGGGTAACTCACTTTGGGTCTGAGAGTACATATAAAGCGGCTAGGATAACTCACTTGCGGTCAGAGAGTACATATAAAGGGGCTATGGTAACTCACTTGGGGCCAGGTAGAACTAATATGAAACTAGGGTAACACTCTTGGGGTCAGGGAGTACTTGTAAGGGACTAGGGTAACTCACTTTAGGTCTGAGAGTACATATAAAGCGGCTAGGATAACTCACTTGCGGTCAGAGAGTACATATAAAGGGGCTAGGGTAACTCACTTGCGGTCAGAGAGTACATATAAAGGGGCTAGGATAACTCATTTCGGGTCAGGGAGTACTTATAAAGGGGCTAGGGTAACTCACTTGCGGTCAGAGAGTACATATAAAGGGGCTAGGGTAACTCACTTGGGGTCAGGGAGTACTTCAATGGGACTGGGATAATTCACTTGGGGTTAGGGAGTACATTTATGTGACTAAGGTAACACACTTGGGGTCAGGGAGTACCTCTATGGGACTAGGGTAATTCACTTTTGCTCAGGGAATACATATATGATACTAGGGTAACACACTTGGGGTCAGGGAGTACTTATAAAGGGGCTAGGATAACTCACTTGGGGTCAGGGAGTACTTATAAAGGGGCTATGGTACCTCACTTGGGGTCAGTGAGTACCAATATGGGACTAGGGTAACTCACTTGCGGTCAGAGAGTACATATAAAGTGGCTAGGATAACTCACTTGGGGTCAGGGAGTACTTATAATGGGGCTAGGGTAACTCACTTGCGGTCAGAGAGTACATATAAAGGGGCTAGGATAACTCACTTTCTGTCAGAGAGTACATATAAAGGGGCTAGGATAACTCACTTGGGGTCAGGGAGTACTTATAAAGGGGCTAGGGGTAACTCACTTGCGGTCAGAGAGTACATATAAAGGGGCTAGGATAACTCACTTGGGGTCAGGGAGTACTTATAAAGGGGTTATGGAAACTCACTTGGGGTCAGGGAGTACTTATATGGGACTAGGGTAACTCACTTGGGGTCAGGGAGTACTTATAAAGGGGCTAGGTTAACGCACTTTGGGTCAGGGTGTAGTTATAAGGGACTAGGGTAACTCACTTGGAGTCTGGGAGTACATATAAAGGGGCTAGGGTAACTCACTTGCGGTCAGAGAGTACATATAAAGGGCTAGGATAACTCACTTGGGGTCAGGGAGTACTTATAAAGGGGCTAGGATAACTCACTTGCGGTCAGAGAGTACATATAAAGGGGCTAGAATAACTCACTTGGGGTAAGGAGTACTTATATAGGACTAGGGTAATTCACTTGCGGTCAGAGAGAACATATATAGGGATAGGATAACTCACTTGCGGTCAGAGAGTACATATAAAGGGGCTAGAATAACTCACTTGTTGTCAGGGAGTACTTCTATGGGACTAGGGTATTTCACTTGCCGTCAGAGTGTACATATAAAGGGGCTAGGATAACTCACTTGGGGTCAGGGAGTAGTTATAAAGGGGCTATGGTAACTCACTTGGGGTCAGTGAGTACCAATATGGGACTAGGGTAACTCACTTGCGGTCAGAGAGTACATATAAAGGTGATATGGTAACTCACTTGGGGTCAGAAAGTACTTATATGGGACTAGGGTAACTCAGTTGCGGTCAGAGAGTACATATAAACGGGCTAGGATAACTCACTTGGGGTCAGGGAGTACATATAATGGGGCTAGGATAACTCACTTGCGGTCAGAGAGTACATGTAAATGAGCCAGGATAACTCACTTGGGGTCACGGAGTACTTATAAAGGCGCTAGGATAACTCACTTGCTGTCAGAGAGTACATATAAAGGGGCTAGGATAACTCACTTGGGGTCAAGGAGTACTTATAAAGGGGCTATGGTAACTCACTTGGGGTCAGGGAGTACTTATATGGGACTAGGGTAACTCACTTGCGGTCAGAGAGTACATATAAAGAGGATAGGACAACTCATTTGGGGTCAGAGAGTACTTATAAAGGGGCTATGGCACCTCACTTTGGGTCAGGGAGTACTTATATGGGATTAGGGTAACTCACTTGCGGTCAGGGAGTACTTATAAAGGGGCTAGGGTAACTTTCTTCGGGTCAAGGAGTACTTATATTGGACTAGGCTAACTCACTAGGTGTCTGGGAGTACTTATATGGGACCAGGGTAACTCACTTGGTGCCAGGGTGTACTTATAAAGGTGCTAGGGTAACTCACTTGGGGTCAGGGAGTACTTATAAAGGGGTTAGAATAACTCACTTGCGGTTAGGGAGTACTTACAAAGGTGATATGGTAACACACTTGGGGTCAGGGAGTACTTCTATGGGACTAGGGTAACTAACTTGCGGTCAGAGAGGACATATAAAGGGGCTAGGATAACTCACTTGTGGTCAGGGAGTACTTATATAGGGGCTAGGGTAACTCACTTGGGGTCAGGGAGTACTTCTATGGGACTAGGGTAACTCACTTGGGGTCTGGGAGTACTTATATGGGACCAGGGTAACTCTCTTGGGGCCAGGGTGTACTTATAAAGGGGCTAGGGTAACTCACTTGCGGTCAGGTAGTACTTATAAAGGGGCTAGGGTAACCCAATTTGGGTCAAGGAGTACTCATACTAGACTAGGCTCTCTCACTTGATGTCTGGGAGTACATATGTGGGACCAGGGTAACTCACTTGTGGCCAGGGTGTACTTATAAAGGGGCTTGGGTAGCTCACTTGGGGTTAGGGAGTACATTTATGTGACTAAGGTAACACACTTGGGGTCAGGGAGTACATATAAAGGGGCTAGGATAACTCACTTGGTGTCATGGAGTACTTATAAAGGGGCTAGGGTAACTCACTTGCGGTCAGAGAGTACTTATATGGGACTAGGGTAACTCACTTGCGGTCAGAGAGTACATATAAAGGGGATAGGATAACTCACTTGGGGTCAGGGAGTACATTTATGTGACTAAGGTAACACACTAGGGGTCAAGGAGTACTTATAAAGGGGCTATGATAACTCACTTGGGTTCAGGGAGTACTTATATGGGACTAGGGTAACTCACTTGCTGTCAGAGAGTACATATAAAGGGGCTAGGATAACTCACTTGGGGTCAGGGAGTACTTATAAAGGGGCTATGGTACCTCACTTGCGGTCAGGGAGTACTTATATGGGACTAGGGTAACTCACTTGCGGTCAGAGAGTACATATAAACGGGCTAGGTTAACTCACTTGGGGTCAGGGAGTACTTATAAAAAGGCTAGGGTAACTCACTTGGTGTCCGTGAGTACTTATATGGGACCAGGGTAACTCACTTGGGGCCAGGGTGTACTTACTAAAGAGCTAGGGTAACTCACTTTGGGTCTGAGAGTACATATAAAGCGGCTAGGATAACTCACTTGCGGTCAGAGAGTACATATAAAGGGGCTATGGTAACTCACTTGGGGCCAGGTAGAACTAATATGAAACTAGGGTAACTCTCTTGGGGTCAGGGAGTACTTGTAAGGGACTAGGGTAACTCACTTTGGGTCTGAGAGTACATATAAAGCGGCTAGGATAACTCACTTGCGGTCAGAGAGTACATATAAAGGGGCTAGGGTAACTCACTTGCGGTCAGAAAGTACATATAAAGGGGCAGGATAACTCACTTGGGGTCAGGGAGTACTTATAAAGGGGCTATGGTAACTCACTTGGGGCCAGGTAGAACTAATATGAAACTAGGGTAACTCTCTTGGGGTCAGGGAGTACCAATAAGGGACTAGGGTAACTCACTTGCGGTCAGAGGGTACATATAAAGGGGATAGGATAACTCACTTGGGGTAAGGGAGTACATTTATGTGACTAAGGTAACACACTAGGGGTCAAGGAGTACTTATAAAGGGGCTATGATAACTCACTTGGGTTCAGGGAGTACTTATATGGGACTAGGGTAACTCACTTGCTGTTAGAGAGTACATATAAAGGGGCTAGGATAACTCACTTGGGGTCAGGGAGTACTTATAAAGGGGCTATGGTACCTCACTTGCGGTCAGGGAGTACTTATATGGGACTAGGGTAACTCACTTGCGGTCAGGGAGTACTTATAAAGGGGCTAGGGTAACTCACTTGGGGTCAGGGAGTACTACTATGGGACTAGGGTAACTCACTTGCGGTCAGAGAGTACATATAAACGGGCTAGGTTAACTCACTTGGGGTCATGGAGTACTTATAAAAAGGCTAGGGTAACTCACTTGGTGTCCGTGAGTACTTATATGGGACCAGGGTAACTCTCTTGGGGTCAGGGAGTACTTGTAAGGGACTAGGGTAACTCACTTTGGGTCTGAGAGTACATATAAAGCGGCTAGGATAACTCACTTGCGGTCAGAGAGTACATATAAAGGTGCTAGGGTAACTCACTTGGGGTCAGGGAGTACTTATAAAGGGGTTAGAATAACTCACTTGCGGTTAGGGAGTACTTACAAAGGTGATATGGTAACATACTTGGGGTCAGGGAGTACTTCTATGGGACTAGGGTAACTTACTTGCGGTCAGAGAGGACATATAAAAGGGCTAGGATAACTCACTTGTGGTCAGGGAGTACTTCTATGGGACTAGGGTAACTAACTTGGGGTCTGGGAGTACTTATATGGGACCAGGGTAACTCTCTTAGGGCCAGGGTGTACTTATAAAGGGGCTAGGGTAACTCACTTGCGGTCAGGGAGTACTTATAAAGGGGCTAGGGTAACCCAATTTGGGTCAAGGAGTACTTATACTAGACTAGGCTCTCTCACTTGATGTCTGGGAGTACATATGTGGGACCAGGGTAATTCACTTGTGGCCAGGGTGTACTTATAAAGGGGCTAGGGTAGCTCACTTGGGGTCAGGGAGTACATTTATGTGACTAAGGTAACACACTTGGGGTCAGGGAGTACATATAAAGGGGCTAGGATAACTCACTTCCGGTCAGGGAGTACATATAAAGGGGCTAGGATAACTCACTTGGTGTCATGGAGTACTTATAAAGGGGCTAGGGTGACTCACTTGCGGTCAGAGAGTACATATAAAGGGGCTAGGATAACTCACTTGGGGTCAGGGAGTACATATAATGGGGCTAGGATAACTCACTTGCGTTCAGAGAGTACATATAAAGGGGCTAGGATAACTCACTTTCGGTCAGAGAGTACATATAAATGGGCTAGGATAACTCACTTGGGGTCAGGGAGTACTTATAAAGGGGCTAGGGTAACTCACTTGCGGTCAGAGAGTACTTATATGGGACTAGGGTAACTCACTTGCGGTCAGAGAGTACATATAAAGGGGATAGGATAACTCACTTGGGGTCAGGGCTTACATTTATGTGACTAAGGTAACACACTAGGGGTCAAGGAGTACTTATAAAGGGGCTATGATAACTCACTTGGGTTCAGGGAGTACTTATATGGGACTAGGGTAACTCACTTGCTGTCAGAGAGTACATATAAAAGGGCTAGGATAACTCACTTGGGGTCAGGGAGTACTTATAAAGGGGCTATGGTACCTCACTTGCGGTCAGGGAGTACTTATATGGGACTAGGGTAACTCACTTGCGGTCAGGGAGTACATATAAAGGGGCTAGGGTAACTCACTTGGGGTCAGGGAGTACTACTATGGGACTAGGGTAACTCACTTGGGGTCAGGGAGTACTTCTATGGGACTAGGGTAACTCACTTGGGGTCAGGGAGTACTTATAAAGGGGCTATGGTATCTCACTTGGGGTCAGGGAGTACTACTATTGGAACAGAGTAACTCACTTGCGGTCAGAGAGTACATATAAAGGGGCTAGGATAACTCACTTTGGGTCAGGGAGTACTTATAAAGGTGATATGGTAACTCACTTGGGGCCAGGGTGTACTTAAAAAGGGGCTAGGGTAACTCACTTGGGGTCAGGGAGTACATATAAAGGGGCTATGGTACCTCACTTGGGGTCAGTGAGTACTTATATAGGGGCTAGGGTAACTCACTTGGGGTCAGTGAGTACTACTATGGGACTAGGGTAACTCACTTGCGTCAGAGTGTACATATAAAGGGGCTAGGATAACTCACTTGGGGTCTGGGAGTACATATAAAGGGTCTATGGTAACTCACTTGGAGTCAGGGAGTACTACTATGGGACCAGGGTAACTCACTTGCGGTCAGAGAGTACATATAAAGGGGCTAGGATAACTCACTTGGGGTCAGGGAGAACTTAGAAAAGTGATATGGTAACTCACTTGGGGTCAGGGAGAACTTATAAAAGTGATATGGTAATTCACTTGGGGTCAGGGAGTACTTATATGGGACTAGGGTAACTCACTTGGGGTCAGGGAGTACTACTATGGGACCAGGGTAACTCACTTGCGGTCAGAGAGTACATATAAAGGGGCTAGGGTAACTCACTTGGGGTCAGGGAGTGCATATAAAGGGGCTATGGTAACTCACTTGGAGCCTTGGAGTACATATAAAGGGGCTAGGATAACACACTTGGAGTAAGGGAGTACTTATAATGGGGATAGGGTAACTCACTTGGGATCAGTGAGAACTTATAAAGGGGTTTGCATAACTCACTTGCGGTCAGAGAGTACATATAAAGGTGATATGGTAACTCACTTGGGGTCAGGGAGTACTTATATGGGACTAGGGTAACTCACTTGGGGTCAGGGAGTACTTATATGGGACCAGGGTAACTCATTTGGGGCCAGGGTGTACTTTATAAAGGGGCTGGGGTAACTCACTTGGGGTCAGGGAGTACATATAAGGGGGCTATGGTAACTCACTTGGGGTCAGGGAGTACTTATAAAGGGGCTATGGTATCTCACTTGGGGTCAGGGAGTACTACTATTGGAACAGAGTAACTCACTTGCGGTCAGAGAGTACATATAAAGGGGCTAGGATAACTCACTTTGGGTCAGTGAGTACTACTATGGGACTAGGGTAACTCACTTGCGTCAGAGAGTACATATAAAGGGGCTAGGATAACTCACTTGGGGTCAGGGAGTACTACAATGGGACCAGGGTAACTTACTTGCGGTCAGAGAGTACATATAAAGGGGCTAGGGTAACTCACTTGGGGTCAGGGAGTGCATATAAAGGGGCTATGGTAACTCACTTGGAGCCTTGGAGTACATATAAAGGGGCTAGGATAACACACTTGGAGTCAGGGAGTACTTATAATGGGGATAGGGTAACTCACTTGGGATCAGTGAGAACTTATAAAGGGGTTTGCATAACTCACTTGCGGTCAGAGAGTACATATAAAGGTGATATGGTAACTCACTTGGGGTCAGGGAGTACTTATAATGGGGATAGGGTAACTCACTTGCGGTCAGAGAGTACTTCTATGGGACTAGGGTAACTCACTTGGGGTCAGGGAGTACTTTTATGGGACCAGGGTAACTCACTTGCGGTCAGAGAGTACATATAAAGGTGATATGGTAACTCACTTGGGGTCAGGGAGTACTTATATGGGACTAGGGTAACTCATTTGGGGTCAGGGAGTACTTATATGGACTAGGATAACTCACTTGCGGTCAGATAGTTCATATAAAGGGGCTAGGACAACACATTTGGGGTCAGGGGAGTACTACTATGGGACCAGGGGTAACTCACTTGCGGTCAGAGAGTACATATAAAGGGGATAGGATAACTCACTTGGGGTCAGGGAGTACTTATAAAGGTGATATGGTAACTCACTTGGGATCAGGGAGTACTTATATGGGACCAGGGTAATTCACTTGGGGCCAGGGTGTTACTTATAAAGGGGCTAGGGTAACTCACCTGGGGTCAAGGAGTACTTATATGGGACTAGGGTAACTCACTTGGGGTCAGGGAGTACTTATAAAGGGGCTAGGGTAACTCACATGGGGTCAGGGAGGTACTACGATGGGACTAGGGTAACTCACTTGGGGTCTGGGAGTACTTATAAAGGGGCAATGGTAACTCACTTGGGGTCAGGGAGTACTTATAAAGGGGCTAGGGTAGCTCACTTGGGGTCAGGGAGTACTACTATGGGACTAGGGTAACTCACTTGCGGTCATAGAGTACATATAAAGGGGCTAGGATAACTCACTTGGGGTCAGGGAGAACTTATAAAGGTGATATGGTAACTCACTTGGGGTCAGGGAGTACTTATATGGGACTAGGGTAACTCACTGGGGGTCAGGGGAGTACTTATAAAGGGGCTAGGGTAACTCACTTGGGGTCAGGGAGTACATATACAGGGTCTATGGTAACTCACTTGGAGTCAGGGAGTACTACTATGGGACCAGGGTAACTCACTTGCGGTCAGAGAGTACATATAAAGGGGCTAGGATAACTCACTTGGGGTTCAGGGTGAACTTATAAAAGTGATATGGTAACTCACTTGGGGTCAGGGAGTACTACTATGGAACCAGGGTAACTCACTTGCGGTCAGAGAGTACATATAAAGGGGCTATGGTAACTCACTTGGGTCAGGGAGAACTAATCAAGGTGATATGGTAACTCATTTGGGGTCAGGGAGTACTTATATGGGACTAGGGTAACTCACTTGCGGTCAGATAGTTCATATAAAGGGGCTAGGACAACACATTTGGGGTCAGGGAGTACTTATATGGGACTAGGGTAACACACTTGGGGTCAGGGAGTACTTCTATGGAACTAATGTTACTCACTTGGGCGTCAGGTAGTACTTCTATGTGACTAGGGTAACTCACTTGGGGTCAGGGAGTACTTATTAAGGGGCTATGGTAACTCACTTGGGGTCAGGGAGTACTACTATGGTATAGGGTAACTCACTTGTGGTCAGAGAGTACATATAAAGGGGCTAGGGTAACTTACTTTGGTTCAAGGAGTACTTATATGGGACTAGGGTAACTCACTTGGTGTCTGTGAGTACTTATATGGGACCAGGGTAACTCACTTGGGGCCAGGGTGTACTAATTAAAGGGCTATGGTAACTCACTTGGGGTCAGGGAGTACTTATAGAGGGGCAATGGTAACTCATTTGGGTCAGGGATTACATTTATGGGACTAGGGTAACTTACTTGCGGTCAGAGGGTACATATAAAGGGGCTAGGATAACACACTTGGGTTCAGGGAGAACTTATAAAGGTGATATGGTAACTCACTTGGGGTCAGGGAGTACTTATATGAGACTAGGGTAACTCACATGGGGTCAGGGAGTACTTATATGGGACCAGGGTAACTCACTTGGGGCCAGGGTGTACTTATAGAGGGGCTAGGGTAACTCACTTGGGGTCAGGGAGTACATATAAAGGGTCTATGGTAACTCACTTGGGGTCAGGGAGTACTACTATGGGACCAGGGTAACTCACTTGCGGTCAGAGAGTACATATAAAGGGGCTAGGATAACTCACTTAGGGTCAGGGAGAACTTATAAAAGTGATATGGTAACTCACTTGGGTCAGGGAGTACTTATATGGGACTAGGGTAACTCACTTGGGGTCAGGGAGTACATATAAAGGGGCTATGGCAACTCACTTGGGGTCAGGGAATACTACTATGGGACCAGGGTAACTTACTTGCGGTCAGAGAGTACATATAAAGGGGCTAGGGTAACTCACTTGGGATCAGTGAGAACTTATAAAGGGGTTTGCATAACTCACTTGCGGTCGGGGAGTACATATAAAGGGGCTAGGATAACTCACTTGGAGTCTTGGAGTACATATAAAGGGGCTAGGATAACACACTTGGAGCCAGGGAGTACTTATAATGGGGATAGGGTAACTCACTTGCGGTCAGAGAGTACTTCTATGGGACTAGGGTAACTCACTTGGGGTCAGGGAGTACTTTTATGGGACCAGGGTAACTCACTTGCGGTCAGAGAGTACATATAAAGGGACTAGGATAACTCACATGGGGTCAGGGAGAACTTATAAAGGTGATATGGTAACTCACTTGGGGAAAGGGAGTACTTATAAAGGGGCTGGGGTAACTCAGTTGGGGTCAGGGAGTACATATAAAGGGGCTATGGTAACTCACTTGGGGTCAGGGAGTACTACTATGGGACTATGGTACTCACTTGCGGTCAGAGAGTACATATAAAAAGGCTAGGATAACTCACTTGGGGGTCAGTGAGTACTTATAAATGGGCTAGGGTAACTCATTTGGAGTCTGGGAGTACATATACGGGGCTAGGATAACACACTTGGGGTCAGGGAGTACATATAAAGGGGCTATGGTAACTCACTTGAGGTCAGGAGTACTACTATGGGACCAGGGTAACTCACTTGCGGTCAGAGAGTACATATAAAGGGGATAGGATAACTCACTTGGGGTCAGGGAGTACTTATATGGGACCAGGGTAATTCACATGGGGCCAGGGTGTACTTATAAAGGGGCTAGGGTAACTCACTTGGGGTCAGGGAGTACTACTATGGAACCAGGGTAACTCACTTGCGGTCAGAGAGTACATATAAAGGGGCTATGGTAACTCACTTGGGTCAGGGAGTACTACTATGGGACTAGGGTAACTTACTTGCGTCAGAGAGTACATATAAAGGGGCTAGGATAACTCACTTGGGGTCAGGGAGTACTTATAAAAAGGCTATTGTAACTCACTTGGGGTCAGGGAGTACTACTATGAGACTAGGGTAACTTACTTGCGGTCAGAGAGTACATATAAATGAGCTAGGATAACTAACTTGGAGTCAGGGAGTACATTTATGGGACTAGGGTAACTCACTTGCGGTCAGAGAGTACATATAAAGTGGCTAGGATAACTCACTTGGGGTCAAGGAGTACTTATATGGGACTAGGGTAACTCACTTGGGGTCAGGGGAGTACTTATAAAGGGGCTAGGATAACTCACTTGGGGTCAAGGAGTACTTATATGGGACTAGGGTAACTCACATGGGGTCAGGGAGTACTACGATGGGACTAGGGTAACTCACTTGGGGTCTGGGAGTACTTATAAAGGGGCAATGGTAACTCACTTGGTGTCAGGGAGTACTTATAAAGGGGCTAGGGTAACTCACTTGGGGTCAGGGAGTACTACTATGGGACTAGGGTAACTCACTTGCGGTCATAGAGTACATATAAAGGGGCTAGGATAACTCACTTGGGGTCAGGGAGAACTTATAAAGGTGATATGGTAACTCACTTGGGGTCAGGGAGTACTTATATGGACTAGGGTAACTCACTTGGGGTCAGGGAGTACTTATAAAGGGGCTAGGGTAACTCACTTGCGGTCAGATAGTTCATATAAAGGGGCTAGGACAACACATTTGGGGTCAGGGAGTACTAATATGGGACTAGGGTAACACACTTGGGGTCAGGGAGTACTTCTATGGAACTAATGTTACTCACTTGGGCGTCAGGTAGTACTTCTATGTGACTAGGGTAACTCACTTGGGGTCAGGGAGTACTACTATGGTATAGGGTAACTCACTTGTGGTCAGAGAGTACATATAAAGGGGCTAGGGTAACTTACTTTGGTTCAAGGGAGTACTTATATGGGACTAGGGTAACTCAGTTGGTGTCTGTGAGTACTTATATGGGACCAGGGTAACTCACTTGGGGCCAGGGTGTACTTATAGAGGGGCTTGGGTAACTCACTTGGGGTCAGGGAGTACATATAAAGGGGCTATGGTAACTCACTTGGGGTCAGGGAGTACATATAAAGGGGCTATGGTAACTCACTTGGGGTCAGAGAGTACTTATAAAGGGGCAATGGTAACTCATTTGGGGTCAGGGAGTACATTTATGGGACTAGGGTAACTTACTTGCGGTCAGAGGGTACATATAAAGGGGCTAGGATAACTCACTTGGGTTCAGGGAGAACTTATAAAGGTGATATGGTAACTCACTTGGGGTCAGGGAGTACTTATATGAGACTAGGGTAACTCACATGGGGTCAGGGAGTACTTATATGGGACCAGGGTAACTCACTTGGGGCCAGGGTGTACTTATAGAGGGGCTAGGGTAACTCACTTGGGGTCAGGGAGTACATATAAAGGGGCTATGGTAACTCACTTGGGGTCAGGGAGTACTACTATGGGACCAGGGTAACTCACTTGCGGTCAGAGAGTACATATAAAGTGGCTAGGGTAACTCACTTGGGGTCAGGGAGTACATATAAAGGGGTTATGGTAACTCACTTGGGGTCAGGGAGTACTTATAAATAGGCTATGGTAACTCACATGGGGACAGGGAGTAATACTATGGGACTAGGTAACTTACTTTCGGTCAGAAAGTACATATGAATGGGCTAGGATAACTCACTTGGGGTTAGGGATTACTACTATGGGACTAGGGTAACTTACTTGCGGTCAGAGAGTACATATAAAGGGGCTAGGATAACACACTTGGGGTCAGGGAGTACTTATAAAGGAGATAGGGTAACTCACTTGCGGTCAGAGAGTACTTCTATGGGACTAGGGTAACTCACTTGGGGTCAGGGAGTAGTTTTATGGGACTAGGGTAACTCACTTGGGGTCAGGGATTACTACTATGGGACTAGGGTAACTTACTTGCGGTCAGAGAGTACATATAAAGGGGCTTGGATAAATCACTTGGGGTCAGGGAGAACTTATAAAGGTGATATGGTAACTCACTTGGGGTCAGGGAGTACTTATATGGGACTAGGGTAACTCACTTGGGGTCAGGGAGTACTTATAAAGGGGCTAGGGTAACTCACTTGGGGTCAGGGAGTACATATAAAGGGTCTATGGTAACTCACTTGGAGTCAGGGAGTACTACTATGGGACCAGGGTAACTCACTTGCGGTCAGAGAGTACATATAAAGGGGCTAGGATAACTCACTTGGGGTCAGGGAGAACTTATAAAAGTGATATGGTAACTCACTTGGGGTCAGGGAGTACTTATATGGGACTAGGGTAACTCACTTGGGGTCAGGGAGTACATATAAAGGGGCTATGGCAACTCACTTGGGGTCAGGGAGTACTACTATGGGACCAGGGTAACTCACTTGCGGTCAGAGAGTACATATAAAGGGGCTAGGGTAACTCACTTGGGGTCAGGGAGTGCATATAAAGGGGCTATGGTAACTCACTTGGAGCCTTGGAGTACATATAAAGGGGCTAGGATAACACACTTGGAGTCAGGGAGTACTTATAATGGGGATAGGGTAACTCACTTGGGATCAGTGAGAACTTATAAAGGGGTTTGCATAACTCACTTGCGGTCAGAGAGTACATATAAAGGTGATATGGTAACTCACTTGGGGTCAGGGAGTACTTATATGGGACTAGGGTAACTCACTTGGGGTCAGGGAGTACTTATATGGGACCAGGGTAACTCACTTGGGGCCAGGGTGTACTTTATAAAGGGGCTAGGGTAACTCACTTGGGGTCAGGGAGTACATATAAGGGGGTTATGGTAACTCACTTGGGGTCAGGGAGTACTTATAAAGGGGCTATGGTATCTCACTTGGGGTCAGGGAGTACTTATAAAGGGGCTATGGTATCCCACTTGGGGTCAGAGAGTACATATAAAAGGGCTAGGATAACTCACTTTGGGTCAGGGAGTACTTATAAAGGTGATATGGTAACTCACTTGGGGCCAGGGTGTACTTAAAAAGGGGCTAGGGTAACTCACTTGGGGTCAGGGAGTACATATAAAGGGGCTATGGTACCTCACTTGGGGTCAGTGAGTACTTATATAGGGGCTAGGGTAACTCACTTGGGGTCAGTGAGTACTACTATGGGACTAGGGTAACTCACTTGCGTCAGAGAGTACATATAAAGGGGCTAGGATAACTCACTTGGGGTCAGGGAGTACTTATAAAGGGGCTATGGCAACTCACTTGGGGTCAGGGAGTACTACAATGGGACCAGGGTAACTTACTTGCGGTCAGAGAGTACATATAAAGGGGCTAGGGTAACTCACTTGGGATCAGTGAGAACTTATAAAGGGGTTTGCATATCTCACTTGCGGTCAGGGAGTACATATAAAGGGGCTAGGATAACTCACTTGGAGTCTTGGAGTACATATAAAGGGGATAGGATAACACACTTGGGGCCAGGAGTACTTATAATGGGGATAGGGTAACTCACTTGCGGTCAGAGAGTACTTCTATGGGACTAGGGTAACTCACTTGGGGTCAGGGAGTACTTTTATGGGACCAGGGTAACTCACTTGCGGTCAGAGAGTACATATAAAGGGGCTAGGATAACTCACTTGCGGTCAGAGAGTACATATAAAGGTGATATGGTAACTCACTTGGGGTCAGGGAGTACTTATATGGGACTAGGGTAACTCACTTGGGGTCAGGGAGTACTTATATGGGACCAGGGTAACTCACTTGGGGCCAGGGTGTACTTTATAAAGGGGCTAGGGTAACTCACTTGGGGTCAGGGAGTACATATAAGGGGGTTATGGTAACTCACTTGGGGTCAGGGAGTACTTATAAAGGGGCTATGGTATCTCACTTGGGGTCAGGGAGTACTACTATTGGAACAGAGTAACTCACTTGCGGTCAGAGAGTACATATAAAAGGGCTAGGATAACTCACTTTGGGTCAGGGAGTACTTATAAAGGTGATATGGTAACTCACTTGGGGCCAGGGTGTACTTAAAAAGGGGCTAGGGTAACTCACTTGGGGTCAGGGAGTACATATAAAGGGGCTATGGTACCTCACTTGGGGTCAGTGAGTACTTATATAGGGGCTAGGGTAACTCACTTGGGGTCAGTGAGTACTACTATGGGACTAGGGTAACTCACTTGCGTCAGAGAGTACATATAAAGGGGCTAGGATAACTCACTTGGGGTCAGGGAGTACTTATAAAGGGGCTATGGCAACTCACTTGGGGTCAGGGAGTACTACAATGGGACCAGGGTAACTTACTTGCGGTCAGAGAGTACATATAAAGGGGCTAGGGTAACTCACTTGGGATCAGTGAGAACTTATAAAGGGGTTTGCATATCTCACTTGCGGTCAGGGAGTACATATAAAGGGGCTAGGATAACTCACTTGGAGTCTTGGAGTACATATAAAGGGGATAGGATAACACACTTGGGGCCAGGGAGTACTTATAATGGGGATAGGGTAACTCACTTGCGGTCAGAGAGTACTTCTATGGGACTAGGGTAACTCACTTGGGGTCAGGGAGTACTTTTATGGGACCAGGGTAACTCACTTGCGGTCAGAGAGTACATATAAAGGGGCTAGGATAACTCACTTGGGGTCAGGGAGAACTAATCAAGGTGATATGGTAACTCATTTGGGGTCAGGGAGTACTTATATGGGACTAGGGTAACTCACTTGCGGTCAGATAGTTCATATAAAGGGGCTAGGACAACACATTTGGGGTCAGGAAGTACTACTATGGGACCAGGGTAACTCACTTGCGGTCAGAGAGTACATATAAAGGGGATAGGATAACTCACTTGGGGTTAGGGAGTACTTATAAAGGTGATATGGTAACTCACTTGGGATCAGGGAGTACTTATATGGGACCAGGGTAATTCACTTGGGGCCAGGGTGTACTTATAAAGGGGCTAGGGTAACTCACCTGGGGTCAGGGAGTACTACTATGGAACCAGGGTAACTCACTTGCGGTCAGAGAGTACATATAAAGGGGCTATGGTAACTCACTTGGGTCAGGGAGAACTAATCAAGGTGATATGGTAACTCATTTGGGGTTAGGGGAGTACTTATATGGGACTAGGGTAACTCACTTGCGGTCAGATAGTTCATATAAAGGGGCTAGGACAACACATTTGGGGTCAGGGAGTACTTATATGGGACTAGGGTAACACACTTGGGGTCAGGGAGTACTTCTATGGAACTAATGTTACTCACTTGGGCGTCAGGTAGTACTTCTATGTGACTAGGGTAACTCACTTGGGGTCAGGGAGTACTTATTAAGGGGCTATGGTAACTCACTTGGGGTCAGGGAGTACTACTATGGTATAGGGTAACTCACTTGTGGTCAGAGAGTACATATAAAGGGGCTAGGGTAACTTACTTTGGTTCAAGGAGTACTTATATGGGACTAGGGTAACTCACTTGGTGTCTGTGAGTACTTATATGGGACCAGGGTAACTCACTTGGGGCCAGGGTGTACTAATTAAAGGGCTATGGTAACTCACTTGGGGTCAGGGAGTACTTATAGAGGGGCAATGGTAACTCATTTGGGGTCAGGGAGTACATTTATGGGACTAGGGTAACTTACTTGCGGTCAGAGGGTACATATAAAGGGGCTAGGATAACTCACTTGGGTTCAGGGAGAACTTAAAAGGTGATATGGTAACTCACTTGGGGTCAGAGAGTACTTATATGAGACTAGGGTAACTCACATGGGGTCAGGGAGTACTTATAAGGGACCAGGGTAACTCACTTGGGGCCAGGGTGTACTTATAGAGGGGCTAGGGTAACTCACTTAGGGTCAGGGTGTACATATAAAGGGTCTATGGTAACTCACTTGGGGTCAGGGAGTACTACTATGGGACCAGGGTAACTCACTTGCGGTCAGAGAGTACATATAAAGGGGCTAGGATAACTCACTTAGGGTCAGGGAGAACTTATAAAAGTGATATGGTAACTCACTTGGGGTCAGGGAGTACATATAAAGGGGCTATGGCAACTCACTTGGGGTCAGGGAATACTACTATGGGACCAGGGTAACTTACTTGCGGTCAGGGAGTACATATAAAGGGGCTAGGATAGCTCACTTGGAGTCTTGGAGTACATATAAAGGGGCTAGGATAACACACTTGGAGCCAGGGAGTACTTATAATGGGGATAGGGTAACTCACTTGCGGTCAGAGAGTACTTCTATGGGACTAGGGTAACTCACTTGGGGTCAGGGAGTACTTTTATGGGACCAGGGTAACTCACTTGCGGTCAGAGAGTACATATAAAGGGGCTAGGATAACTCACATGGGGTCAGGGAGAACTTATAAAGGTGATATGGTAACTCACTTGGGGAAAGGGAGTACTTATAAAGGGGCTGGGGTAACTCAGTTGGGGTCAGGGAGTACATATAAAGGGGCTATGGTAACTCACTTGGGGTCAGGGAGTACTACTATGGGACTATGGTAACTCACTTGCGGTCAGAGAGTACATATAAAAAGGCTAGGATAAATCACTTGGGGTCAGTGAGTACTTATAAATGGGCTAGGGTAACTCATTTGGAGTCTGGGAGTACATATACGGGGCTAGGATAACACACTTGGGGTCAGGGAGTACATATAAAGGGGCTATGGTAACTCACTTGAGGTCAGGGAGTACTACTATGGGACCAGGGTAACTCACTTGCGGTCAGAGAGTACATATAAAGGGGATAGGATAATTCACTTGGGGTCAGGGAGTACTTATAAAGGTGATATGGTAACTCACTTGGGATCAGGGAGTACTTATATGGGACCAGGGTAATTCACATGGGGCCAGGGTGTACTTATAAAGGGGCTATGGTAACTCACTTGGGTCAGGGAGTACTACTATGGGACTAGGGTAACTTACTTGCGGTCAGAGAGTACATATAAAGGGGCTAGGATAACTCACTTGGGGTCAGGGAGAACTAATCAAGGTGATATGGTAACTCATTTGGGGTCAGGGAGTACTTATATGGGACTAGGGTAACTCACTTGCGGTCAGATAGTTCATATAAAGGGGCTAGGACAACACATTTGGGGTCAGGGAGTACTTATATGGGACTAGGGTAACACACTTGGGGTCAGGGAGTACTTCTATGGAACTAATGTTACTCACTTGGGCGTCAGGTAGTACTTCTATGTGACTAGGGTAACTCACTTGGGGTCAGGGAGTACTTATTAAGGGGCTATGGTAACTCACTTGGGGTCAGGGAGTACTACTATGGTATAGGGTAACTCACTTGTGGTCAGAGAGTACATATAAAGGGGCTAGGGTAACTTACTTTGGTTCAAGGAGTACTTATATGGGACTAGGGTAACTCAGTTGGTGTCTGTGAGTACTTATATGGGACCAGGGTAACTCACTTGGGGCCAGGGTGTACTAATTAAAGGGCTATGGTAACTCACTTGGGGTCAGGGAGTACATATAAAGGGGCTATGGTAACTCACTTGGGGTCAGAGAGTACTTATAAAGGGGCAATGGTAACTCATTTGGGGTCAGGGAGTACATTTATGGGACTAGGGTAACTTACTTGCGGTCAGAGGGTACATATAAAGGGGCTAGGATAACACACTTGGGTTCAGGGAGAACTTATAAAGGTGATATGGTAACTCACTTGGGGTCAGGGAGTACTTATATGAGACTAGGGTAACTCACATGGGGTCAGGGAGTACTTATATGGGACCAGGGTAACTCACTTGGGGCCAGGGTGTACTTATAGAGGGGCTAGGGTAACTCACTTGGGGTCAGGGAGTACATATAAAGGGGCTATGGTAACTCACTTGGGGTCAGGGAGTACTACTATGGGACCAGGGTAACTCACTTGCGGTCAGAGAGTACATATAAAGTGGCTAGGGTAACTCACTTGGGGTCAGCGAGTACATATAAAGGGGTTATGGTAACTCACTTGGGGTCAGGGAGTACTTATAAATAGGCTATGGTAACTCACATGGGGACAGGGAGTAATACTATGGGACTAGGTAACTTACTTTCGGTCAGAAAGTACATATGAATGGGCTAGGATAACTCACTTGGGGTTAGGGATTACTACTATGGGACTAGGGTAACTTACTTGCGGTCAGAGAGTACATATAAAGGGGCTAGGATAACACACTTGGGGTCAGGGAGTACTTATAAAGGGGATAGGGTAACTCACTTGCGGTCAGAGAGTACTTCTATGGGACTAGGGTAACTCACTTGGGGTCAGGGAGTAGTTTTATGGGACTAGGGTAACTCACTTGGGGTCAGGGATTACTACTATGGGACTAGGGTAACTTACTTGCGGTCAGAGAGTACATATAAAGGGGCTTGGATAACTCACTTGGGGTCAGGGAGAACTTATAAAGGTGATATGGTAACTCACTTGGGGTCAGGGAGTACTTATATGGGACTAGGGTAACTCACTTGGGGTCAGGGAGTACTTATAAAGGGGCTAGGGTAACTCACTTGAAGTCAGGGAGTACATATAAAGGGTCTATGGTAACTCACTTGGAGTCAGGGAGTACTACTATGGGACCAGGGTAACTCACTTGCGGTCATAGAGTACATATAAAGGGGCTAGGATAACTCACTTGGGGTCAGGGAGAACTTATAAAGGTGATATGGTAACTCACTTGGGGTCAGGGAGTACTTATATGGGACTAGGGTAACTCACTTGGGTTCAGGGAGTACTTATAAAGGGGCTAGGGTAACTCACTTGGGGCCAGGGTGTACTTTATAAAGGGGCTAGGGTAACTCACTTGGGGTCAGGGAGTACATATAAGGGGGCTATAGTAACTCACTTGGGGTCAGGGAGTACTTATAAAGGGGCTATGGTATCTCACTTGGGGTCAGGGAGTACTACTATTGGAACAGAGTAACTCACTTGCGGTCAGAGAGTACATATAAAGGGGCTAGGATAACTCACTTGGGGTCAAGGAGTACTTATATGGGACTAGGGTAACTCACTTGGGGTCAGGGAGTACATATAAGGGGGCTATAGTAACTCACTTGGGGTCAGGGAGTACTTATAAAGGGGCTATGGTATCTCACTTGGGGTCAGGGAGTACTACTATTGGAACAGAGTAACTCACTTGCGGTCAGAGAGTACATATAAAGGGGCTAGGATAACTCACTTTGGGTCAGGGAGTACTTATAAAGGTGATATGGTAACTCACTTGGGGCCAGGGTGTACTTAAAAAGGGGCTAGGGTAACTCACTTGGGGTCAGGGAGTACATATAAAGGGACTATGGTACCTCACTTGGGGTCAGTGAGTACTTATATAGGGGCTAGGGTAACTCACTTGGGGTCAGTGAGTACTACTATGGGACTAGGGTAACTCACTTGCGTCAGAGAGTACATATAAAGGGGCTAGGATAACTCACTTGGGGTCAGGGAGTACTTATAAAGGGGCTATGGTAACTCACTTGGGGTCAGGGAGTACTACTATGAGACTAGGGTAACTTACTTGCGGTCAGAGAGTACATATAAATGAGCTAGGATAACTAACTTGGAGTCAGGGAGTACATTTATGGGACTAGGGTAACTTACATGCGGTCAGAGAGTACATATAAAGGGGCTAGGATAACTCACATGGGATCAGTGAGAACTTATAAAGTGGTTTGCATAACTCACTTGCGGTCAGAGAGTACATATAAAGGGGCTAGGATAACTCATTTGGGGTCAAGGAGTACTTATATGGGACTAGGGTAACTCACTTGGGGTCAGGGAGTACTTATAAAGGGGCTAGGGTAACTCACTTGGGGTCAGGGAGTACTACGATGGGACTAGGGTAACTCACTTGGGGTCTGGGAGTACTTATAAAGGGGCAATGGTAACTCACTTGGGGTCTGGGAGTACATATAAAGGGGCTATGGTACCTCACTTGGGGTCAGTGAGTACTTATATAGGGGCTAGGGTAACTCACTTGGGGTCAGTGAGTACTACTATGGGACTAGGGTAACTCACTTGCGTCAGAGAGTACATATAAAGGGGCTAGGGTAACTCACTTGGGGTCAGGGAGTACATATAAAGGGGTTATGGTAACTCACTTGGGATCAGAGAGTACTTATAAATAGGCTATGGTAACTCACTTGGGGACAGGGAGTACTACTATGGGAATAGGTAACTTACTTTCGGTCAGAAAGTACATATGAATGGGCTAGGATAACTCACTTGGGGTCAGGGAGAACTTATAAAGGTGATATGGTAACTCACTTGGGGTCAGGGAGTACTTATATGGGACTAGGGTAACTCACTTGGGGTCAGGGGAGTACTTATAAAGGGGTTATGGTAACTCACTTGGGGTCAGAGAGTACTTATAAATAGGCTATGGTAACTCACTTGGGGTCAGGGAGTACTACTATGAGACTAGGGTAACTTACTTGCGGTCAGAGAGTACATATAAATGAGCTAGGATAACTAACTTGGAGTCAGGGAGTACATTTATGGGACTAGGGTAACTTACATGCGGTCAGAGAGTACATATAAAGGGGCTAAGATAACTCACTTGGGATCAGTGAGAACTTATAAAGGGGTTTGCATAACTCACTTGCGGTCAGAGAGTACATATAAAGGGGCTAGGATAACTCACTTGGGGTCAAGGAGTACTTATATGGGACTAGGGTAACTCACTTGGGGTCAGGGAGTACTTATAAAGCGGCTAGGGTAACTCACTTGGGGTCAGGGAGTACTACGATGGGACTAGGGTAACTCACTTGGGGTCTGGGAGTACTTATAAAGGGGCAATGGTAACTCACTTGGGGTCAGGGAGTACTTATAAAGGGGCTAGGGTAACTCACTTGGGGTCAGGGAGTACTACTATGGGACTAGGGTAACTCACTTGGGGTCAGGGAGTACTTATAAAGGGGCTAGGGTAACTCACTTGGGGCCAGGGTGTACTTTATAAAGGGGCTAGGGTAACTCACTTGGGGTCAGGGAGTACATATAAGGGGGCTATAGTAACTCACTTGGGGTCAGGGAGTACTTATATAGGGGCTAGGGTAACTCACTTGGGGTCAGTGAGTACTTATATGGGACTAGGGTAACTCACTTGGGGTCAGGGAGTACTTATAAAGCGGCTAGGGTAACTCACTTGGGGTCAGGGAGTACTACGATGGGACTAGGGTAACTCACTTGGGGTCTGGGAGTACTTATAAAGGGGCAATGGTAACTCACTTGGGGTCAGGGAGTACTTATAAAGGGGCTATGGTATCTCACTTGGGGTCAGGGAGTACTACTATTGGAACAGAGTAACTCACTTGCGGTCAGAGAGTACATATAAAGGGGCTAGGATAACTCACTTTGGGTCAGGGAGTACTTATAAAGGTGATATGGTAACTCACTTGGGGCCAGGGTGTACTTAAAAAGGGGCTAGGGTAACTCACTTGGGGTCAGGGAGTACATATAAAGGGGCTATGGTACCTCACTTGGGGTCAGTGAGTACTTATATAGGGGCTAGGGTAACTCACTTGGGGTCAGTGAGTACTACTATGGGACTAGGGTAACTCACTTGCGTCAGAGAGTACATATAAAGGGGCTAGGATAACTCACTTGGGGTCAGGGAGTACTTATAAAGGGGCTATGGCAACTCACTTGGGGTCAGGGAGTACTACTATGAGACTAGGGTAACTTACTTGCGGTCAGAGAGTACATATAAATGAGCTAGGATAACTAACTTGGAGTCAGGGAGTACATTTATGGGACTAGGGTAACTTACATGCGGTCAGAGAGTACATATAAAGGGGCTAGGATAACTCACATGGGATCAGTGAGAACTTATAAAGTGGTTTGCATAACTCACTTGCGGTCAGAGAGTACATATAAAGGGGCTAGGATAACTCATTTGGGGTCAAGGAGTACTTATATGGGACTAGGGTAACTCACTTGGGGTCAGGGAGTACTTATAAAGGGGCTAGGGTAACTCACTTGGGGTCAGGGAGTACTACGATGGGACTAGGGTAACTCACTTGGGGTCTGGGAGTACTTATAAAGGGGCAATGGTAACTCACTTGGGGTCTGGGAGTACATATAAAGGGGCTATGGTACCTCACTTGGGGTCAGTGAGTACTTATATAGGGGCTAGGGTAACTCACTTGGGGTCAGTGAGTACTACTATGGGACTAGGGTAACTCACTTGCGTCAGAGAGTACATATAAAGGGGCTAGGGTAACTCACTTTGGGTCAGGGAGTACATATAAAGGGGTTATGGTAACTCACTTGGGGTCAGGGATTACTTATAAATAGGCTATGGTAACTCACTTGGGGACAGGGAGTACTACTATGGGACTAGGTAACTTACTTTCGGTCAGAAAGTACATATGAATGGGCTAGGATAACTCACTTGGGGTCAGGGATTACTACTATGGGACTAGGGTAACTTACTTGCGGTCAGAGAGTACATATAAAGGGGCTAGGATAACACACTTGGGGTCAGGGAGAACTTATAAAGGTGATATGATTACTCACTTGGGGACAGGGAGTACTTATATGGGACTAGGGTAACTCACTTGGGGTCAGGGAGTAGTTTTATGGGACTAGGGTAACTCACTTGGGGTCAGGGATTACTACTATGGGACTAGGGTAACTTACTTGCGGTCAGAGAGTACATATAAAGGGGCTTGGATAACTCACTTGGGGTCAGGGAGAACTTATAAAGGTGATATGTTTACTCACTTGGGGTCAGGGAGTACTTATATGGGACTAGGGTAACTCACTTGGGGTCAGGGAGTACTTATATGGGACCAGGGTAACTCACTAGGGGCCAGGGTGTACTTTATAAAGGGGCTAGGGTAACTCACTTGGGGTCAGGGAGTACATATAAGGGGGCTATGGTAACTCACTTGGGGTCAGGGAGTACTTATAAAGGGGCTATGGTATCTCACTTGGGGTCAGGGAGTACTACTATTGGAACAGAGTTACTCACTTGCGGTCAGAGAGTACATATAAAGGGGCTAGGGTAACTCACTTGGGATCAGTGAGAACTTATAAAGGGGTTTGCATAACTCACTTGCGGTCAGAGAGTAAATATAAAGGGGCTAGGATAACTCACTTGGGGTCAAGGAGTACTTATATGGGACTAGGGTAACTCACTTGGGGTCAGGGAGTACTTATAAAGGGGCTAGGGTAACTCACTTGGGGTCAGGGAGTACTACGATGGGACTAGGGTAACTCACTTGGGGTCAGGGAGTACTACTATGGGACTAGGGTAACTCACTTGCGGTCATAGAGTACATATAAAGGGGCTAGGATAACTCACTTGGGGTCAGGGAGAACTTATAAAGGTGATATGGTAACTCACTTGGGGTCAGGGGAGTACTTATATGGGACTAGGGTAACTCACTTGGGGTCAGGGAGTACTTATAAAGGGGCTAGGGTAACTCACTTGGGGCCAGGGTGTACTTTATAAAGGGGCTAGGGTAACTCACTTGGGGTCAGGGAGTACATATAAGGGGGCTATAGTAACTCACTTGGGGTCAGGGAGTACTTATAAAGGGGCTATGGTATCTCACTTGGGGTCAGGAAGTACTACTATTGGAACAGAGTAACTCACTTGCGGTCAGAGAGTACATGTAAAGGGGCTAGGATAACTCACTTTGGGTCAGGGAGTACTTATAAAGGTGATATGGTAACTCATTTGGGGCCAGGGTGTACTTAAAAAGGAGCTAGGGTAACTCACTTGGGGTCAGGGAGTACATATAAAGGGGCTATGGTACCTCACTTGGGGTCAGTGAGTACTTATATAGGGGCTAGGGTAACTCACTTGGGGTCAGTGAGTACTACTATGGGACTAGGGTAACTCACTTGCGTCTGAGAGTACATATAAAGGGGCTAGGATAACTCACTTGGGGTCAGGGAGTACTTATAAAGGGGCTATGGTAACTCACTTGGGGTCAGGGAGTACTACTATGAGACTAGGGTAACTTACTTGCGGTCAGAGAGTACATATAAATGAGCTAGGATAACTAACTTGGAGTCAGGGAGTACATTTATCGGACTAGGGTAACTTACATGCGGTCAGAGAGTACATATAAAGGGGCTAGGATAACTCACTTGGGATCAGTGAGAACTTATAAAGGGGTTTGCATAACTCACTTGCGGTCAGAGAGTACATATAAAGGGGCTAGGATAACTCACTTGGGGTCAAGGAGTACTTATATGGGACTAGGGTAACTCACTTGGGGTCAGGGAGTACTTATAAAGGGGCTAGGGTAACTCACTTGGGGTCTGGGAGTACTTATAAAGGGGCAATGGTAACTCACTTGGGGTCAGGGAGTACTTATAAAGGGGCTAGGGTAACTCACTTGGGGTCAGGGAGTACTACTATGGGACTAGGGTAACTCACTTGCGGTCATAGAGTACATATAAAGGGGCTAGGATAACTCACTTGGGGTCAGGGAGAACTTATAAAGGTGATATGGTAACTCACTTGGGGTCAGGGAGTACTTATATGGGACTAGGGTAACTCACTTGGGGTCAGGGAGTACTTATAAAGGGGCTAGGGTAACTCACTTGGGGCCAGGGTGTACTTTATAAAGGGGCTAGGGTAACTCACTTGGGGTCAGGGAGTACATATAAGGGGGCTATAGTAACTCACTTGGGGTCAGGGAGTACTTATAAAGGGGCTATGGTATCTCACTTGGGGTCAGGGAGTACTACTATTGGAACAGAGTAACTCACTTGCGGTCAGAGAGTACATATAAAGGGGCTAGGATAACTCACTTTGGGTCAGGGAGTACTTATAAAGGTGATATGGTAACTCACTTGGGGCCAGGATGTACTTAAAAAGGGGCTAGGGTAACTCACTTGGGGTCAGGGAGTACATATAAAGGGGCTATGGTACCTCACTTGGGGTCAGTGAGTACTTATATAGGGGCTAGGGTAACTCACTTGGGGTCAGTGAGTACTACTATGGGACTAGGGTAACTCACTTGCGTCAGAGAGTACATATAAAGGGGCTAGGATAACTCACTTGGGGTCAGGGAGTACTTATAAAGGGGCTATGGCAACTCACTTGGGGTCAGGGAGTACTACTATGAGACTAGGGTAACTTACTTGCGGTCAGAGAGTACATATAAATGAGCTAGGATAACTAACTTGGAGTCAGGGAGTACATTTATGGGACTAGGGTAACTTACATGCGGTCAGAGAGTACATATAAAGGGGCTAGGATAACTCACTTGGGATCAGTGAGAACTTATAAAGGGGTTTGCATAACTCACTTGCGGTCAGAGAGTACATATAAAGGGGCTAGGATAACTCACTTGGGGTCAAGGAGTACTTATATGGGACTAGGGTAACTCACTTGGGGTCAGGGAGTACTTATAAAGGGGCTAGGGTAACTCACTTGGGGTCAGGGAGTACTACGATGGGACTAGGGTAACTCACTTGGGGTCTGGGAGTACTTATAAAGGGGCAATGGTAACTCACTTGGGGTCAGGGAGTACTTATAAAGGGGCTAGGGTAACTCACTTGGGGTCAGGGAGTACTACTATGGGACTAGGGTAACTCACTTGCGGTCCTAGAGTACATATAAAGGGGCTAGGATAACTCACTTGGGGTCAGGGAGAACTTATAAAGGTGATATGGTAACTCACTTGGGGTCAGGGAGTACTTATATGGGAATAGGGTAACTCACTTGGGGTCAGGGAGTACTTATAAAGGGGCTTGGGTAACTCACTTGGGGTCAGGGAGTACATATAAAGGGTCTATGGTAAATCACTTGGGGTCAGGGAGTACTAATATGGGACTAGGGTATTTCACTTGCGGTCAGAGAGTACATATAAAGGGACTAGGATAACTCACTTGGGGTCAGGGAGTACTTATAAAGGGGCTATGTTAACTCACTTGGGTTCAGGGAGTACTTTTATGGGACTAGGGTAACTCACTTGGGGTCAGGGAGTAGTTATATAGGGGCTAGGGTAACTCTCTTGGGGTCGGTGAGTACTACTAAGGGACTAGGGTAATTCACTTGCGGTCAGAGAGTACATATAAAGGGGCTATGGTAACTCACTTGGGGTCAGGGAGTACTACTATGGGACTAGGGTAACTTACTTGCGGTCAGAGTGTACATAAAAAGGGGCTAGGATAACTCACTTGGGGTCAGGGAGAACTAATCAAGGTGCTATGGTAATTCATTTGGGGTCAGGGAGTACTTATATGGGACTAGGGTAACTCACTTGGGGTCAGGGAGTACTTATATGGGACCAGGGTAACTCACTTGGGGCCAGGGTGTTCTTATAAAGGGGCTGGGGTAACTCACTTGGGGTCAGGGAGTACATATAAAGGGGCTATGGTACCTCACTTGGGGTCAGGGAGTACTACTATGGGACTAGGGTAACACACTTGCGGTCAGAGAGTACATATAAAAAGGCTATGATAACTCACTTGGGGTCAGTGAGTACTTATAAATGGGCTAGGGTAACTCATTTGGAGTCTGGGAGTACATATAAAGGGGCTAGGATAACACACTTGGGGTCAGGGGAGTACTTATAAAGGGGCTAAGGTAACTCACTTGGGGTCAGGGAGTACATATAAAGTGGCTAGGATAACTTACTTGGGGTCAGGGAGTACTTATAAAGGGGATAGGATAACTCACTTGGAGTCGGGGAGTACTTATAAAGGGGCTAAGGTAACACACTTGGGTTCAGGGGAGTACTTATATGAGACTAGAGTAACACACTTGGGGTCAGGGAGTACTTTTATGGGACTAGGGTAACTCACTTGGGGTCAGGGAGTACTTATAAAGGGGCTATGGTAACTCACTTGGGGTCAGGGAATACTTATATGGGACCAGGGTAACTCACTTGGGGCCAGAGTGTACTTATAAAGGGGCTAGGGTAACTCACTTAGGGTCAGGGAGTACATATAAAGGGGCTATGATAACTCACTTGGGGTCAGGGAGTACTTTTATGGGACCAGGGTAACTCACTTGGGGTCAGGGAGTAGTTATATAGGGGCTAGGGTAACTCTCTTGGGGTCGGTGAGTACTACTAAGGGACTAGGGTAATTCACTTGCGGTCAGAGAGTACATATAAAGGGGCTATGGTAACTGACTTGGGGTCAGGGAGTACTACTATGGGACTAGGATAACTCACTTGGGGTCAGAGAGTACATATAAAGGGGCTAGGATAACTCACTTGGGATCAGTGAGAACTTATAAAGGGGTTTGCATAACTCACTTGCGGTCAGAGAGTACATATAAAGGGGCTAGGATAACTCACTTGGGGTCAAGGAGTACTTATATGGGACTAGGGTAACTCACTTGGGGTCAGGGAGTACTTATAAAGGGGCTAGGGTAACTCACTTGGGGTCAGGGAGTACTACGATGGGACTAGGGTAACTCACTTGGGGTCTGGGAGTACTTATAAAGGGGCAATGGTAACTCACTTGGGGTCAGGGAGTACTTATAAAGGGGCTAGGGTAACTCACTTGGGGTCAGGGAGTACTACTATGGGACTAGGGTAACTCACTTGCGGTCATAGAGTACATATAAAGGGGCTAGGATAACTCACTTAGGGTCAGGGAGAATTTATAAAGGTGATATGGTAACTCACTTGGGGTCAGGGAGTACTTATATGGGACTAGGGTAACTCACTTGGGGTCAGGGAGTACTTATAAAGGGGCTAGGGTAACTCACTTGGGGCCAGGGTGTACTTTATAAAGGGGCTAGGGTAACTCACTTGGGGTCAGGGAGTACATATAAGGGGGCTATAGTAACTCACTTGGGGTCAGGGAGTACTTATAAAGGGGCTATGGTATCTCACTTGGGGTCAGGGAGTACTACTATTGGAACAGAGTAACTCACTTGCGGTCAGAGAGTACATATAAAGGGGCTAGGATAACTCACTTTGGGTCAGGGAGTACTTATAAAGGTGATATGGTAACTCACTTGGGGCCAGGATGTACTTAAAAAGGGGCTAGGGTAACTCACTTGGGGTCAGGGAGTACATATAAAGGGGCTATGGTACCTCACTTGGGGTCAGTGAGTACTTATATAGGGGCTAGGGTAACTCACTTGGGGTCAGTGAGTACTACTATGGGACTAGGGTAACTCACTTGCGTCAGAGAGTACATATAAAGGGGCTAGGATAACTCACTTGGGGTCAGGGAGTACTTATAAAGGGGCTATGGCAACTCACTTGGGGTCAGGGAGTACTACTATGAGACTAGGGTAACTTACTTGCGGTCAGAGAGTACATATAAATGAGCTAGGATAACTAACTTGGAGTCAGGGAGTACATTTATGGGACTAGGGTAACTTACATGCGGTCAGAGAGTACATATAAAGGGGCTAGGATAACTCACTTGGGATCAGTGAGAACTTATAAAGGGGTTTGCATAACTCACTTGCGGTCAGAGAGTACATATAAAGGGGCTAGGATAACTCACTTGGGGTCAAGGAGTACTTATATGGGACTAGGGTAACTCACTTGGGGTCAGGGAGTACTTATAAAGGGGCTAGGGTAACTCACTTGGGGTCAGGGAGTACTACGATGGGACTAGGGTAACTCACTTGGGGTCTGGGAGTACTTATAAAGGGGCAATGGTAACTCACTTGGGGTCAGGGAGTACTTATAAAGGGGCTAGGGTAACTCACTTGGGGTCAGGGAGTACTACTATGGGACTAGGGTAACTCACTTGCGGTCATAGAGTACATATAAAGGGGCTAGGATAACTCACTTGGGGTCAGGGAGAACTTATAAAGGTGATATGGTAACTCACTTGGGGTCAGGGAGTACTTATATGGGAATAGGGTAACTCACTTGGGGTCAGGGAGTACTTATAAAGGGGCTTGGGTAACTCACTTGGGGTCAGGGAGTACATATAAAGGGTCTATGGTAACTCACTTGGGGTCAGGGAGTACTAATATGGGACTAGGGTATTTCACTTGCGGTCAGAGAGTACATATAAAGGGACTAGGATAACTCACTTGGGGTCAGGGAGTACTTATAAAGGGGCTATGTTAACTCACTTGGGTTCAGGGAGTACTTTTATGGGACTAGGGTAACTCACTTGGGGTCAGGGAGTAGTTATATAGGGGCTAGGGTAACTCTCTTGGGGTCGGTGAGTACTACTAAGGGACTAGGGTAATTCACTTGCGGTCAGAGAGTACATATAAAGGGGCTATGGTAACTCACTTGGGGTCAGGGAGTACTACTATGGGACTAGGGTAACTTACTTGCGGTCAGAGTGTACATAAAAAGGGGCTAGGATAACTCACTTGGGGTCAGGGAGAACTAATCAAGGTGCTATGGTAATTCATTTGGGGTCAGGGAGTACTTATATGGGACTAGGGTAACTCACTTGGGGTCAGGGAGTACTTATATGGGACCAGGGTAACTCACTTGGGGCCAGGGTGTTCTTATAAAGGGGCTGGGGTAACTCACTTGGGGTCAGGGAGTACATATAAAGGGGCTATGGTACCTCACTTGGGGTCAGGGAGTACTACTATGGGACTAGGGTAACACACTTGCGGTCAGAGAGTACATATAAAAAGGCTATGATAACTCACTTGGGGTCAGTGAGTACTTATAAATGGGCTAGGGTAACTCATTTGGAGTCTGGGGAGTACATATAAAGGGGCTAGGATAACACACTTGGGGTCAGGGAGTACTTATAAAGGGGCTAAGGTAACTCACTTGGGGTCAGGGAGTACATATAAAGTGGCTAGGATAACTTACTTGGGGTCAGGGAGTACTTATAAAGGGGATAGGATAACTCACTTGGAGTCGGGGAGTACTTATAAAGGGGCTAAGGTAACACACTTGGGTTCAGGGAGTACTTATATGAGACTAGAGTAACACACTTGGGGTCAGGGAGTACTTTTATGGGACTAGGGTAACTCACTTGGGGTCAGGGAGTACTTATAAAGGGGCTATGGTAACTCACTTGGGGTCAGGGAATACTTATATGGGACCAGGGTAACTCACTTGGGGCCAGAGTGTACTTATAAAGGGGCTAGGGTAACTCACTTAGGGTCAGGGAGTACATATAAAGGGGCTATGATAACTCACTTGGGGTCAGGGAGTACTACTATGGGACTAGGGTAACTCACTTGCGGTCAGAGAGTACATATAAAAAGGCTAGGATAACTCACTTGGGGTAAGTGAGTACATATAAAGGGGCTATGGTAACTCACTTGGAGTCTTGGAGTACATATAAAGGGGCTAGGATAACACACTTGGAGTCAGGGAGTACTTATAATGGGGATTGGGTAACTCACTTGCGGTCAGAGAGTACTTCTATGGGACTAGGGTAACTCACTTGGGGTCAGGGAGTACTTTTATGGGACCAGGGTAACTCACTTGGGGTCAGGGAGTAGTTATATAGGGGCTAGGGTAACTCTCTTGGGGTCGGTGAGTACTACTAAGGGACTAGGGTAATTCACTTGCGGTCAGAGAGTACATATAAAGGGGCTATGGTAACTGACTTGGGGTCAGGGAGTACTACTATGGGACTAGGATAACTCACTTGGGGTCAGAGAGTACATATAAAGGGGCTAGGATAACTCACTTGGGGTCAGGGAGAACTTATAAGGTGATATGGTAACTCACTTGGGGTCAGGGAGTACATATAAAGGGGCTAGGATAACTTACTTGGGGTCAGGGAGTACTTATAAAGGGGATAGGATAACTCACTTGGGGTCGGGGAGTACTTATAAAGGGGCTAAGGTAACACACTTGGGTTCAGGGAGTACTTATATGAGACTAGAGTAACACACTTGGGGTCAGGGAGTACTTATATGGGACCAGGGTAACTCACTTGGGGCCAGAGAGTACTTCTATGGGACTAGGGTAACTCACTTGGGGTCAGGGAGTAGTTTTATGGGACTAGGGTAACTCACTTGGGGTCAGGGAGTACTTATAAAGAGGGCTATGATAACTCACTTAAGGTCAGGGATTACTACTATGGGACTAGGGTAACTTACTTGCGGTCAGAGAGTACATATAAAGGGCTTGGATAACTCACTTGGTGTCAGGGAGTACTTATATGGGGCTAGGGTAACTCACTTGGGGTCAGGGAGTACATATAAGGGGGCTATGGTATCTCACTTGGGGTCAGAGAGTACTTCTTTGGGACTAGGGTAACTCATTTGGGGTCAGGGAGTAGTTTTATGGGACTAGGGTAACTCACTTGGGGTCAGGGAGTACATATAAAGGGGCTATGGTAACTCACTTGGGGTCAGAGAGTACTTATAAAGGGGCAATGGTAACTCATTTGGGGTCAGGGAGAACTTATAAAGGTGATATGGTAACTCACTTGGGGTCAGGTAGTACTTATATGAGACTAGGGTAACTCACATGGGGTCAGGGAGTACTTATATGGGACCAGGGTAACTCACTTGGGGCCAGGGTGTACTTATAGAGGGGCTAGGGTAACTCATTCTTGGGGTCAGGGAGTACTTATAAAGGGGCTAGGGTAACTCACTTGGGGTCAGGGAGTACTACTATGGGACTAGGGTAACCTACTTGCGGTCAGAGAGTACATATAAAGGGGCTAGGATAACTCACTTGGGGTCAGGGAGTACTACTATGGGACTAGGGTAACTCACTTGGGGCCAGGGTGTACTTATAGAGGGGCTAGGGTAACTCACTTGGGGTCAGGGAGAACTTACAAAGGTGATATGGTAACTCATTTGGGGTCAGGGAGTACTTATAAAGGGGCTAGGGTAACTCACTTTGGTTCAAGGAGTACTTATATGGGACTAGGGTAACTCACTTGGTGTCTGTGAGTACTTATATGGGACCAGGGTAACTCACTTGGGGCCAGGGTGTACTAATTAAAGGGCTATGGTAACTCACTTGGGGTCAGGGAGTACTTTTTTGGGACTAGGGTAACTCACTTGGGGTCAGGGAGTACATATAAAGGGGCTATGGTAACTCACTTGGGGTCAGGGAGTACTTATAAAGGGGCTATGGTATCTCACTTGGGGTCAGAGAGTACTTCTTTGGGACTAGGGTAACTCACTTGGGGTCAGGGAGTAGTTTTATGGGACTAGGGTAACTCACTTGGGGTCAGGGAGTACTTATAAAGAGGGCTATGATAACTCACTTGGGGTCAGGGATTACTACTATGGGACTAGGGTAACTTACTTGCGGTCAGAGAGTACATATAAAGGGGCTTGGATAACTCACTTGGGTTCAGGGAGAACTTATAAACGTGATATGGTAACTCACTTGGGGCCAGTGAGTACTTTATAGGGGCTAGGGTAACTCACTTGGTGTCAGTGAGTACCACTATGGGACTAGGGTAACTCACTTGCGTCAGAGAGTACATATAAAGGGGCTAGGATAACTCACTTGGGGTCAGGGGAGTACTTATAAAGGGGCTATGGTAACTTACTTGGTGTCAGGGAGTACTACTATGGGACTAGGGTAACTCACTTGGGGCCAGGGTGTACTTATAAAGGGGCTAGGGTAACTCACTTGGGGTCAGGGAGAACTTATAAAGGTGATATGGTAACTCATTTGGGGTCAGGGAGTACTTATAAAGGGGCTAGGGTAACTCACTTTGGTTCAAGGAGTACTTATATGGGACTAGGGTAACTCACTTGGTGTCTGTGAGTACTTATATGGGACCAGGGTAACTCACTTGCGGCCAGGGTGTACTAATTAAAGGGCTATGGTAACTCACTTGGGGTCAGGGAGTACTTTTATGGGACTAGGGTAACTCACTTGCGTCAGAGAGTACATATAAAGGGGCTAGGATAACTCACTTGGGGTCAGGGAGTACTTATAAAGGGGCTATGGTAACTCACTTGGGGTCAGGGAGTACTACTATGGGACTAGGGTAACTTACTTGCGGTCAGAGAGTACATATAAAGGGGCTAGGATAACTAACTTGGAGTCAGGGAGTACATTTCTGGGACTAGGGTAACTTACTTGCGGTCAGAGAGTACATATAAAGGGGCTAGGATAACTCACTTGGGATCAGTGAGAACTTATAAAGGGGTTTGCATAACTCACTTGCGGTCAGAGAGTACATATAAAGGGGCTAGGATAACTCACTTCGGGTCAGGGAGTACTTATATGGGACTAGGGTAACTCACTTGGGGTCAGGGAGTACTTATAAAGGGGCTAGGGTAACTCACTTGGGGTCAGGGAGTACTTATGAAGGGGCAATGGTAACTCACTTGGGGTCAGGGTGTACTTATAAAGGGGCTAGGGTAACTCACTTGGGGTCAGGGAGTACTACTATGGGACTAGGGTAACTCACTTGCGGTCAGAGAGTACATATAAAGGGGCTAGGATAACTCACTTGGGGTCAGGGAGAACTTATAAAGGTGATATGGTAACTCACTTGGGGTCAGGGAGTACTTATATGGGACTAGGGTAACTCACTTGGGGTCAGGGGAGTACTTATAATGGGGATAGGGTAACTCACTTGGGATCAGTGAGAACTTATAAAGGGGTTTGCATAACTCACTTGCGGTCAGAGAGTACATATATAGGGGCTAGGATAACTCACTTGGGGTCAGGGAGAACTTATAAAAGTGATATGGTAACTCACTAGGGGTCAGGGAGTACTTATATGGGACTAGGGTAACTCACTTGGGGTCAGGGAGTACATATAAAGGGGCTATGGCAACTCACTTGGGGTCAGGGAGTACTACTATGGGACCAGGGTAACTCACTTGCGGTCAGAGAGTACATATAAAGGGGCTAGGGTAACTCACTTGGGGTCAGGGAGTGCATATAAAGGGGCTATGGTAACTCACTTGGAGTCTTAGAGTACATATAAAGGGGCTAGGATAACACACTTGGAGTCAGGGAGTACTTATAATGGGGATAGGGTAACTCACTTGGGATCAGTGAGAACTTATAAAGGAGTTTGCATAACTCACTTGCGGTCAGAGAGTACATATAAAGGGGCTAGGATAACTCACTTGGGGTCAGGGAGTACTACTATGGGACCAGGGTAACTCACTTGCGGTCAGAGAGTACATATAAAGTGGCTAGGGTAACTCACTTGGGGTCAGGGAGTACATATAAAGGAGTTATGGTAACTCACTTGGGGTCAGGGAGTACTACTATGGGACTAGGTAACTTACTTTCGGTCAGAAAGTACATATGAATGGGCTAGGATAACTCACTTGGGGTCAGGGATTACTACTATGGGACTAGGGTAACTTACTTACGGTCAGAGAGTACATATAAAGGGGCTAGGATAACTCACTTGGGGTCAGGGAGTACTTATAAAGGGGATAGGGTAACTCACTTGCGGTCAGAGAGTACTTCTATGGGACTAGGGTAACTCACTTGGGGTCAGGGAGTAGTTTTATGGGACTAGGGTACCTCACTTGGGGTCAGTGAGTACTTATAAAGAGGGCTATGATAACTCACTTGAGGTCAGGGATTACTACTATGGGACTAGGGTAACTTACTTGCGGTCAGAGAG
This sequence comes from Prorops nasuta, assembly GCF_024137725.1. Classification (NCBI taxonomy): domain Eukaryota; kingdom Metazoa; phylum Arthropoda; class Insecta; order Hymenoptera; family Bethylidae; genus Prorops; species Prorops nasuta. Next base: position 4,736 of record NW_027116986.1, on the reverse strand, counting down.
TACATATAAAGGGCTTGGATAACTCACTTGGGGTCAGGGAGTACATATAAAGGGGTTATGGTAACTCACTTGGGGTCAGGGAGTACTACTATGGGACTAGGTAACTTACTTTCGGTCAGAAAGTACATATGAATGGGCTAGGATAACTCACTTGGGGTCAGGGATTACTACTATGGGACTAGGGTAACTTACTTGCGGTCAGAGAGTACCTATAAAGGGGCTAGGATAACACACTTGGGGTCAGGGAGTGCTTATAAAGGGGATAGGGTAACTCACTTGCGGTCAGAGAGTACTTCTATGGGACTAGGGTAACTCACTTGGGGTCAGGGAGTAGTTTTATGGGACTAGGGTAACTCACTTGGGGTCAGGGAGTACTTATAAAGAGGGCTATGATAGCTCACTTGGGGTCAGGAGTACATATATGGGACCAGGGTAACTCACTTGGGGCCAGGGTGTACTTATAGAGGGGCTAGGGTAACTCACTTGGGGTCAGGGAGTACATATAATGGGGCTATAGTAACTCACTTGGGGTCAGGGAGTACTACTATGGGACCAGGGTAACTCACTTGCGGTCAGAGAGTACATATAAAGTGGCTAGGGTAACTCACTTGGGGTCAGGGAGTACATATAAAGGAGTTATGATAACTCACTTGGGGTCATGGAGTACTACTATGGGACTAGGTAACTTACTTTCGGTCAGAAAGTACATATGAATGGGCTAGGATAACTCACTTGGGGTCAGGGATTACTACTATGGGACTAGGGTAACTTACTTGCGGTCAGAGAGTACATATAAAGGGGCTAGGATAACACACTTGGGGTCAGGGAGTACTTATAAAGGGGATAGGGTAACTCACTTGCGGTCAGAGAGTACTTCTATGGGACTAGGGTAACTCACTTGGGGTCAGGGAGTAGTTTTATGGGACTAGGGTAACTCACTTGGGGTCAGGGAGTACTTATAAAGAGGGCTATGATAACTCACTTGAGGTCAGGGATTACTACTATGGGACTAGGGTAACTTACTTGCGGTCAGAGAGTACATATAAAGGGCTTGGATAACTCACTTGGTGTCAGGGAGTACTTATATGGGGCTAGGGTAACTCACTTGGGGTCAGGGAGTACATATAAGGGGGCTATGGTAACTCACTTGGGGTCAGGGAGTACTTATAAAGGGGCTATGGTATCTCACTTGGGGTCAGAGAGTACTTCTTTGGGACTAGGGTAACTCACTTGGGGTCAGGGAGTAGTTTTATGGGACTAGGGTAACTCACTTGGGGTCAGGGAGTACTTATAAAGAGGGCTATGATAACTCACTTGGGGTCAGGGATTACTACTATGGGACTAGGGTAACTTACTTGCGGTCAGAGTGTACATATAAAGGGGCTTGGATAACTCACTTGGGGTCAGGGAGAACTTATAAACTTGATATGGTAACTCACTTGGGGCCAGTGAGTACTTTATAGGGGCTAGGGTAACTCACTTGGTGTCAGTGAGTACCACTATGGGACTAGGGTAACTCACTTGCGTCAGAGAGTACATATAAAGGGGCTAGGATAACTCACTTGGGGTCAGGGAGTACTTATAAAGGGGCTATGGTAACTTACTTGGGGTCAGGGAGTACTACTATGGGACTAGGGTAACTCACTTGGGGCCAGGGTGTACTTATAAAGGGGCTAGGGTAACTCACTTGGGGTCAGGGAGAACTTATAAAGGTGATATGGTAACTCATTTGGGGTCAGGGAGTACTTATAAAGGGGCTAGGGTAACTCACTTTGGTTCAAGGAGTACTTATATGGGACTAGGGTAACTCACTTGGTGTCTGTGAGTACTTATATGGGACCAGGGTAACTCACTTGCGGCCAGGGTGTACTAATTAAAGGGCTATGGTAACTCACTTGGGGTCAGGGAGTACTTTTATGGGACTAGGGTAACTCACTTGCGTCAGAGAGTACATATAAAGGGGCTAGGATAACTCACTTGGGGTCAGGGAGTACTTATAAAGGGGCTATGGTAACTCACTTGGGGTCAGGGAGTACTACTATGGGACTAGGGTAACTTACTTGCGGTCAGAGAGTACATATAAAGGGGCTAGGATAACTAACTTGGAGTCAGGGAGTACATTTCTGGGACTAGGGTAACTTACTTGCGGTCAGAGAGTACATATAAAGGGGCTAGGATAACTCACCTGGGATCAGTGAGAACTTATAAAGGGGTTTGCATAACTCACTTGCGGTCAGAGAGTACATATAAAGGGGCTAGGATGACTCACTTCGGGTCAGGGAGTACTTATATGGGACTAGGGTAACTCACTTGGGGTCAGGGAGTACTTATAAAGGGGCTAGGGTAACTCACTTGGGGTCAGGGAGTACTTATAAAGGGGCAATGGTAACTCACTTGGGGTAAGGGTGTACTTATAAAGGGGCTAGGGTAACTCACTTGGGGTCAGGGAGTACTACTATGGGACTAGGGTAACTCACTTGCGGTCAGAGAGTACATATAAAGGGGCTAGGATAACTCACTTGGGGTCAGGGAGAACTTATAAAGGTGATATGGTAACTCACTTGGGGTCAAGGAGTACTTATATGGGACTAGGGTAACTCACTTGGGGTCAGGGAGTACATATAAAGGGGCTATGGCAACTCAATTGGGGTCAGGGAGTACTACTATGGGACCAGGGTAACTCACTTGCGGTCAGAGAGTACATATAAAGGAGCTAGTGTAACTCACTTGGGGTCAGGGAGTGCATATAAAGGGGCTATGGTAACTCACTTGGAGTCTTAGAGTACATATAAAGGGGCTAGGATAACACACTTGGAGTCAGGGAGTACTTATATTGGGATAGGGTAACTCACTTGGGATCAGTGAGAACTTATAAAGGGGTTTGCATAACTCACTTGCGGTCAGAGAGTACATATAGAGGGGCTAGGATAACTCACTTGGGGTCAGGGAGTACTTATATGGGACTAGGGTAACTCACTTGGGGTTAGGGAGTACTTATAAAGGGGCTAGGGTTACTCACTTGGGGTCAGGGAGTACTTACTATGGGACTAGGGTAACTCACTTGCGGTCAGAGAGTACATATAAAGGGGCTAGGATAACTCACTTGGGGTCAGGGAGTACTTATAAAGGGGCTATGGTAACTCATTTGGGGTCAGGGAGTACTACTATGGGACTAGGGTAACTCACTTGGGGTCAGGGAGTACTTATAAAGGGGCAATGGTAACTCACTTGGGGTCAGGGAGTACTTATAAAGGGGCTAGGGTAACTCACTTGGGGTCAGGGAGTACTACTATGGGACTAGGGTAACCTACTTGCGGTCAGAGAGTACATATAAAGGGGCTAGGATAACTCACTTGGGGTCAGGGAGTACTTATAAAGGGGCTATGGTAACTCATTTGGGGTCAGGGAGTACTATTATGGGACTAGGGTAACTCACTTGGGGCCAGGGTGTACTTATAGAGGGGCTAGGGTAACTCACTTGGGGTCAGGGAGAACTTATAAAGGTGATATGGTAACTCATTTGGGGTCAGGGAGTACTTATAAAGGGGCTAGGGTAACTCACTTTGGTTCAAGGAGTACTTATATGGGACTAGGGTAACTCACTTGGTGTCTGTGAGTACTTATATGGGACCAGGGTAACTCACTTGGGGCCAGGGTGTACTAATTAAAGGGCTATGGTAACTCACTTGGGGTCAGGGAGTACATATAAAGGGGCTATGGTAACTCACTTGGGGTCAGAGAGTACTTATAAAGGGGCAATGGTAACTCATTTGGGGTCAGGGAGTACATTTATGGGACTAGGGTAACTTACTTGCGGTCAGATCGTACATATAAAGGGGCTAGGATAACTCACTTGGGTTCAGGGAGAACTTATAAAGGTGATATGGTAACTCACTTGGGGTCAGGGAGTACTTATATGAGACTAGGGTAACTCACTTGCGGTCAGAGAGTACATATAAAGTGGCTAGGGTAACTCACTTGGGGTCAGGGAGTACATATAAAGGGGTTATGGTAACTCACTTGGGGTCAGGGAGTACTACTATGGGATTAGGTAACTTACTTTCGGTCAGAAAGTACATATGAATGGGCTAGGATAACTCACTTGGGGCAGGGATTACTACTATGGGACTAGGGTAACTTACTTGCGGTCAGAGAGTACATATAAAGGGGCTAGGATAACACACTTGGGGTCAGGGAGTACTTATAAAGGTGATATGGTAACTCACTTGGGGCCAGGGTGTACTTAAAAAGGGGCTAGGGTAACTCACTTGGGGTCAAGGAGTACATATAAAGGGGCTATGGTACCTCACTTGGGGTCAGTGAGTACTTATATAGGGGCTAGGGTAACTCACTTGAGGTCAGGGAGTACTTATATGGGACTAGGGTAACTCACTTGGGGTTAGGGAGTACTTATAAAGGGGCTAGGGTTACTCACTTGGGGTCAGGGAGTACTACTATGGGACTAGGGTAACTCACTTGCGGTCAGAGAGTACATATAAAGGGGCTAGGATAACTCACTTGGGGTCAGGGAGTACTTATAAAGGGGCTATGGTAACTCATTTGGGGTCAGGGAGTACTACTATGGGACTAGGGTAACTCACTTGGGGTCAGGGAGTACTTATAAAGGGGCAATGGTAACTCACTTGGGGTCAGGGAGTACTTATAAAGGGGCTAGGGTAACTCACTTGGGGTCAGGGAGTACTACTATGGGACTAGGGTAACCTACTTGCGGTCAG